>NC_042511.1:18020669-18322774 GCF_900963305.1 Echeneis naucrates
CTAATAAGAATTTTCATTTTGCAACAAAATACATGCAAATGTGCTAAAGCTCGTGTTCTTCATACAAGCTACTTAATACAAAGCCTATGAACCTGAAACACAATAATTTATACTTTCCAGAAATTTAATTAATTAACTTGCACAGTCAGTGCAACCACACATGACAGTAGACAAATGTTATATTCTCACATGCTGTGAAAACGACTTACAAGTCACATTAAAGTGTGAACTAAAAAGCATCAGTACTGAACTGAACATTTGGGCTGAATGCTGTAAACCACAGTGGGGACAAGTGAAGTTTTTTTTTTTTTCAAGCAGTCTGTTAAGTTTTGTCCATAATGTCTCTCACCAAAAAAAACAAAAACATGTTATTGTGCAGAAATGTCACTTGGTGCTATCTCACATCTCTGTTTGAATGTGGTGATGCTAGGATCTACAATCTCAGTCGCTCAGATTGCTGAGACAAACCTGTCCATGTTCCCTGGGTATGAGGGGTGTCTCAGATAACCTCCGGTGTTGCCGATGGGACCTGAAGCACTGTTATACTGGGAGAAAGAACCCAGCTGTACTGGGGAAATCCTGCCGTAATGGTCCACAGACTCTGCAGGTCCGTGGGCTGAGGCATGGAGTCGGCCTGTTGCTACGTACCCCTGGGTGTGGCCCTGTCCGTATGAGCCCTGGTGTGGATGGTGGTGTGGGTGGCTGTTTGGCCCAGAGTAGGTGAAACCAGGATGTTTGGAGGAGTGGGGGGGCATGGCTCCTCCACATTGACTCGGGAAGACTGGGGCTCCCATTCTGCAGGGGCTGGACCCATTCGGCAGTCCTTCAGGACTGAAACTCCGACTGGGCTGCTGCATCACTTCTGGCCCTTGGCCTCCCAGCATGCTGGCTGGAGTTGAATGTCCCATGAGGTTATTGATGCTGAACATGCGGGCCTGACCTGGTCCGAACCCAGGAGGTGATGAGGAGGAATAATAGGCGGATGGCAGCTGCTGTCCATAGGTTGGACTGACAGTCATGTTAGGGTAGACTGAGTTGGTATATGGAGCTGTTCTGGCAATCTGGACAGGAGAGAAAACTGGTGTCTCATGTACATACGAGGCATAGGTACTCAAGTCACAGCGCTTGAACCTCTTCCTCCTCCTCAAGAAGCTGCCACTCTCAAACATGTCCTCTGCATTTGGGTCTAAAGCCCAGTAGTTACCTTTTCCTGGCCGCCCCGGTTCCCGAGGGATCTTAATAAAACAGTCATTGAGAGTCAAGTTATGACGAATGGAGTTCTGCCATTTCTTTGAATTGTCTCTGTAAAAGGGAAAACGCTCTGTGATGAATTTGTAAATGCCTCCCAAAGTCAGCTTGCGGTCAGGGGAGTTTGCTATGGCCATAGAAATAAGTGCAATGTAGCTGTAAGGAGGTTTCCCTCGCTGCAAAGGTCTCTTCCTCCTTCGACCTCTGTGCTGCTCCTCTGTCTGTGGTGGCAGGTTGGATTCAGATGAAGTATCTGCTTGAGAGTCTTTCTCCACTTTGACCACTGGCATTGTCATGGATGGTTCAAAGGTGTCCCAGACAACAGAATATAAATTGAGTATGCTATCACGCTGGTACTTCCACGGTTTGCCTGAGGAAACAAAGTGGATCCTCGACAGTAGAAGCAGACAATCCGTGCAGAAAAATCACATCTGGTTTTCACAACTCTGTCTTTAAGTCCAATTTCAACAGTCAAAATCAGTGGAAGAAAAAAGTTTTTTCTGAGAAATCCTGAGAAATCTTATTCAGCCTATTCCCACGCTATGCTGTCAGATTAAGTTGAAGAGGTAAGGTGAAAGAGTGCCATGCGTGGTGTTGTGGTGTTTAAAGTGTGTTTAAGAGTGAGTGACTCAGTGTTACCTGAGGAGTGTATAACCTCCACGGAGCACCTGAAGGGCCACACCCCCAAGCATCACATGCTTTCAACATACCTCAGGTTTAAAAGGGCCTATTGTTCATGTTTGCCAAAGTCTGTATACTTTGCGGTGGAATTTTTTTTTACAGTGTTGCCATATTTTTAAAGTAGCTGTAATAAACATCCTGATAACTTGAATTTGCATATTATCTGCTGTTCAAATCCAATTTGATTTCAGTTAAATTATGTGAGTTTACAAAAAAAATATCAATACAGCATGACAAAAAAAACAAAATGATTTTCCTATGGTCAGTTTTATGTACTCTTATGTGCTTGTGTCCACTAGATTTATTCTATATTTGATCACTTTTAGTTTCATTGTGCAGGACTGTCAAAGCAAAAAATTTTTCCTCATTTTCCAAATCACCTTTAAAACCTCAGTTTATTTTAAAATGTCCAAAATGGTCTATTTTGTTTTGACGTTTAACACTAAAAGACCTCTTTAGTGGTAACTTAACCTACGAGTTGTTTTTCTATCCTCCTTCCTTGTTTGTTTTATGCCAGTGGTTGGGCAAGCCAGCTGTGTTAAGAGATGTAAATATTTTCCAGACAAAGGCCCTCTTGTGATTTCAGCATGCAAAATATAGGTCATCATCATAATCCCTGGAGAGAATCTGAGAGACAGTAGTATCCAACGCTTGAATATGAAATTTGTTCACTGAAATTGGTTTTGATTGTGAATAATTTTAAGGAATCTGTGATAATACTTTTTTCAAGGGAGTCTTGTTTAAAGTTCTTCTTTTTGTACATCAGTCTATTTTTGTAGGGCAGAAACTGCTGTACACTACCTTGATTTTTAAATCACTATATCCATTTGTCTGATCTCTGAAGCCTTTTCTTTTAGGTAGACTTTAAATGCTGTTAAATTTCACACCAGCGAGGGAGACTCTGTGGATTTCTGTTGGTATGAAGGCTGGGGACTCCACAGGGCTGGGGTTCACCACCTTAATCTCTTAAACCAACAGAGAGGAAAGCATCGCAGCACACTCCCACTGCTCAGCACCTGGTTGGGTTATCACTTGGCATGTGTCAGAGCAGGAGCATGGGTTTGTACAGACAAACAGCCTGATGAAAGGTGTAGACCTTGGGGCAGGGCCGGGGATGTAGCGCTCCTGGGCTGGACCAAGAGTTGCCCTGCTCTATGATGGGGTGTGTTTTTTTTTTTTTTTTTTTTTTATACATTTAGGTTGACATGAAAATCCACACACTTGTTGATGATTCAATTATTTCAGTTCATTTACTTTTTACTTGCATGAAGCATATGTTCCAAGATAACAAAGTTTACTGAATGAAAGTTTATTCATGGCAAGACAGATTTTGTGTGTACATGCACATGTAAACTAATGCAAATTCAATTGATTAATTGAAAACCGGGAACAGCTCAATTTTGATGATGTTGTTTCAGCTTTTAAATGTGAGTGATATAAATGAGAACTTAAAAGACTTGTGGTCAAACAAAACAAGTAATGTAAGTTTGTCAAAGGACAAATCATTAATAACATAATTATAGATTATTAATAAAATAATTATCTACATCTCTAGACTTATATTTAAAAAATTATTTGCTTTCAGTTGATAAAACATTTTTAATACGTGATGATTTCTTACCCCAATCTCTGAGCCTTCTTCGTCCATTTGAGTTCCATTGGAGTTTAGTTTCACTGTGTTGTGGCAGATATTCTGCAGTGTGAGAGAAGTATGACAAAGCTACTGTGAGACAATGGATCAAAGTAGAAAGTGAAATCATACAGCACACACCATTCAAAATGAGTGTTGCAACACACAGAAATGAGGATAAAGGCTGTTGAGCAAACCAATAGCAAGTTAATGGTTTATTTATTTATTTTTGTTCATTCTTTATTACATTTATTGCCCATGACATAAATTTGTGACTCTGTTTCAAATGGGAAATTTTATTGGACTCTTGATCACATGACCGCCATAATCTTTTTTTTTTTTTTTTTTTTTTTTTTTTTTTATTGTATAGTTTCTTGGCAGATGTGATAGAGCTGTAGTGTAGATGCACCCTTTGCCTAAGACTGCCTAGTATTATTTATGAATATGAACAATTAACAATGAGTTATTTCTAACAGTTATTTGAATGCTGGGAAATAGTTGCTATCGTTTGCTTATGCTGGTACTACAACAATTAAAATCTAATATTTGTTCATGAACTATTTACTTTAGTTCTTATACCTGTTGATTAAAAATACAGCATATGCTGCCAAAAGGTGACTTTTCTGTCAACAGTTTGATGATGTGTTGATTTGTTTCAGAGACTTCAGTGATTCTCATTTTATGACTGAAGGATGACATTGTGTGATGTCAAAAATTCATTTAGACAGAAAACCAACCTCCACCTTCTTCAAAAGTGGTGTTAATGCTAATGTTCTACCATAATAGCTGGGTATGTCAATAAACAATTCTTTGTTACCAAGTATAACATTTACTAAATATAATAGTTATTGATACCACTCAGTGGGCATTTATTCAAAAACGATGCCAATTTCTGCATTCATCATATTATATATGTACAAGTCTATCATTTCAAAGAAAGACAATCTGATAGGATGTATTAATGTAGCCTGCATCTGTTGTAGAAATTACATTGCAATTTAATTACATTAAAGTAAAAATACCATTCCTGGTACATAGATAAAAATGTACATTTCTTTCTTTTTTCCTCCCTACTTTTTGTGTGTGTGTGTGTCTACCCTTTGTGCTCTCATGCAGCCACTTATGTGTTCACTTTCAAGTTCTGAATTCTTACAGGTGGGATATTTGAATCTGCTGCATCTTGAGCTCCAGAGCTTCCTTTTTGAAGTGTGCTTGCGTTTAGCATCACTGAGTATACATTAGGGCCTCCACAGCTAAGGGCCCTGGAGCCATGCCTTGGTGCTGTTGTGAGAGGCCTCCACCCTTCCATCACAGCCAAGTGTGGAGGTGTAAATGATGGCTGAGACAGCTGCACAGGAGAGCAGGGCTGCAGCCAAGGCAAATGAAGGGCTCCTCACTTTGTGTCACATGTATACTTCTGGCTGTGCCAGAGAGAAACGGCTCTTTCCAAACAAAGACAAACAAATTAGACATTTGAATTTGAACACTCGACTTTAACTATTTGGAAGCTGCATGGATGCAGCTGGCAGGTGTCTTTTAGCACTGACAGAAAATTAAATGTTCTTTAATTGTAGCTGAGATAGATAAATACTGGAAAAGATTGTATGTCATACAACATATCTATTAAAGGAACTAACTGTAAAAACGACATTACGAACCCTTTATTAAAAAAAAAAACCCCAACAACTTATAAAACATAAAAGTTAGAAAAACCAAGACATCTTTGATCACGGTTGACGGGCAGAGAGATGCAAGTCTTTCCAAAACTTACAGTAAAGGTTACAGTAACTCTGTTACTCTACAGTATATGCTCCTTAAAACTGTGCTGTGCAGAAAACATGTCAGAAAGTACATCTTGTCAAAACTTGTGATGAATGCCACAACAGCAGAAGACCATGTGAGGTTTCATTCCTGCCAGCCAAGAGTAGAGAGTCAACAAAACAGAACAGTTGAAGGCTTAAAAAATTCAGCCTGGTCTGATTAATCTTAAATTTGTGCTGAGACACACGGATGATTGCACTTTGACAACAGCCCAAACTGCTGCTTGGGATATTTATAGGGAATATTTTCTTGGCACACTCTGTGCCCCTAATAACCTATAAATAATGATTTTAATGCCACATCCGACTCTTTTTGTGGACCATGTGTATCCTTCTATAGCTACCTCCAAAATGATAATGCTCCACATTATGAATCTGTGATATGATTGGGAAAAAAATATTGCAATTTCCGAAAAATATACAATAGTTGTTTTGTTTTTTTTTAAGTGATACCATTTCAAGAAAGTTACTACGAAAGTGTTTTTAGCATCATCATTAATTTTTGTGTGTTGTGTTTTGTGTGTGTGTGTGAGTGTGAGCGCGCTGGCTCACCCTGACCCAGTCGGGCCGCTGTGGAGAATTCTTGTTTGGATTAGCAGCTGCAGGAACTTGGTGAGGATGCAAACTCTTGACGGTCGACTTGCTCCAAACCCGGGGCAGTTTACATAACTGAGGCACTGCACTGCCCAGGAAACCTGCCGTTAAATGACACTGTGTGAGTGTGTTATTGTGTACCTCTCATATGCACATTGACTTATAGAAAAATAAACATGTAAATCTGTGCAATACAAGACAGGTTGTTTCTATATATCTAAATATCCAGTTAAAGGAAAAAATGGAATGTCATGGACATGAGACCTGTCGGTTCTGGTAAGTGCCTGATGTTTAAATATTCACATTGGCATTTATTAGTGAGTGTCAAATCAAATAAGTTTATTTGTAAACCTGAGACAGGATGGCATTTTGAGTAACTGATGAAGTATTTATTTGGTGAGGTGAAATGAGGTGGGCATTGTACAGAGTAGATGGTAAAAGGAAGACAAAAAATACACACTAACGTTGACACAACAGAGAAAAAAATAGACATAGAGACAGTCATGCATTTCCCTTTATAACATAAAAGAAAGAGGATTATTACAAACTGACAATCTGTCATTGCCTGACTCTGGAGGTGAGGAACTAGGAATACCTGAACAGCTTTTCTTCTTTGTTTTGTTTGTTTATTTTTATTTTTTTACTTTAAGCCTTCTGTTTTAATTTTTCACACAATCACTTCTGCCATCCTAAGGAATGCAACACGCTGAATATGGAAACTCAGAGCAATTATAAACCCTTTTGCTCCCTGGAGCGGTTGTTGTAATGAATTTTTTCAGCATTGAAGCTAAAAATTCACCCTTTCCCTTCTAAGCATGACCACATTACACCTGGTGTCACACCTTAATTCATGTACATCAAATAATTATCGTGTAATTTAAGCACTTCAATCAATTTGACCTGAGGGTATGAAGAATTAGTAAAGATTAAGACTAACAAGTCCCTACAACTGATGAAGCCTTTTTTTTAATTACACATATACATATATATATATATATATATATATATATATATATATATATATATATATATATTCAGTTAAAAATAAATAAAGCCAGGAGTCCACACCTATCAGGACCAAACACAGATGATTAATTTTGAGCAGCCACTTCAGAGCCAGACCAGTTTCAGTGGACCCATGGAAAACAACTTTTGAAAAAAAGTAATGACAGTCAACCACCACTTTATTAGCTTCCAAATTAGTCCAATTATTTATTTGCAAATAAAGAAATTATCTGTTTTTCTGTTATTAACCATTGGCAGGTGGGGATCAGGTTTTCTTTGTGTGACTCACACAGTATCTGACTCATCTTTACCTGATAGACTGTATCTGGATTTGGAGCTCACAGATAGTCATGGCTGGTTGCAAATGTCAGTGTTTCGATGTCAGTTTGGCTATGTTAGGATCTATGTTTCAACACTTCATAGATGTCTCGGCCTGCACACAACCCAGGCAGTCACAAATGAACATTTTTCCCCATGTCTGCACCTGAAAAGAACTTCAGTTGCACAACAGGATTGCACCTCAGGATGGTTTTCCAGTGGCAGTCAAGCACCATCCTCCTTATTTTGTTCTACTTCATTAACAAGGATTCATTTCTCTCTCTGTGTGTCTGCGGTCTGACAGGGAATCCAGGAGGAGGGTGGAGGCGGATAGAATCAGAGGAGCTGTGTTGTTACCACACAGAGCTCTTGTAGGTTTGGCAAGATTTTTCCCATGAAGTCAAGCCTTTAGCTGTCTTTTTTTTTTTCTGGAGTTGTGTAGTACAGCTAATTCTGTGTATGGGCATGCAATGACAGACAGTGCAGCCTACAAGTGATGTCATTTCAAATGAGACAATTTTTCAACCTTCTTTTATTATGCTAAGAAATACGCTAAACCACTTCTGTACTGAGCATTTGACAATTATATTTGTACCGATGTCAAGACTGTTCAGTCAATGTTAAAACACTGCCAGCAGCCAGTTAGTTTGGCTTCCCACAAAGACTTGAAATGGGCAAAACAGGAAACTGCTAGCCTAGTTTTATTTAAAGGTAACACAGTCTGTCTACTAACACTTCTAAAGATTACAGATCAACATGTTATGTCTTGTTTGTTTAATTCAGAGGAATAGAGAGAAATAATCCGCCATGTAACCCCTCCCTAGTAAAATCACACTCAGTTACAAATTAGATAAAGTGTGGTTATGAGATCTAAAGGAGAGAGACAGACTTATAATAATAATAATAATCTATATTGTCTGCTAAAGTGGAAATTTGCCTTCAGCTTCACAGAGTACTTAAACACATCAAGACAATAATTAATAACATATCATCCACAGTACAGACAAAAATAATGAATATCCTTCCAGTATGAATTATGAATTCAGCAAAGTTATTGCATTTGTTGTGAAAGACTTTGTGAATGTTCCTGCTTGGTTCAGCCGTCCCATAGCATCTGCCTGATGGCAGTTTTATATATTCATCTAGTTGCTTCCATCTGGATCCACCAGGTTTACTGACTGATTCTGGTTGCAGCTGCTTTTACTCTGCAAACGTGATAGTTACATCAAGCTTCTTATCGAGGTTCCAACTTTTACTCTATTGAAATCCATAAATGTTTATTGAAAAAAAAAAAAAAGATTCCATGAACATTGCTATACACACAAACTGGAGAGTAAAACATGCAGCCATTTTGTAGCACAACCTTACGAGGACAATTTCACCAGTGCTAGAGTTAAACTTGATTCATGACATGGTGTCTATTTAGTCTGTGTGAGCTAGGTGCCCTGCCAAAAACCATATCCCCATTATCACAGCATTAATGGGCAATTCATTTTTGAAATCCTCTATCTTAAGTTGATCATAATTGCTCCTTTATTTACAGGCATTGCATTTGTTCAGTGGCGCACAAAAAGGCCTTTGTGTGTCAATGTTGACAAGCTTTCACCGCCACACAAATCCTCTGATTCCTAAGCAGGAAGATACAAGTATTCATCCAGCTTCCACCCATATCCCTGAGCACCGTGTTGTGTTTTCTCAGCTGTTAAACCCTAACATGTCTTTTTAAACTTGGCAGATGAAGCACTTGTGGAAAGGGCCCTAGCTCTAAAATTCATGTTTGTCACTAAGTGATGCTGTGCATGTCAACTTTACTTTAATATGAGGAGAGGATGGGTCTTTATATAAATTAGATAAACAGTAATGAATTAAGGATAAAAGGATAAACATACAGGACCTTATAAAATGCCAAACATAATAAAGACACGTAGAACAAATTAAATACCTTGCAATCAAGTAACACCAGGATAAGACAAATGTGGAAAAAAAGCATATCCAGCTATCATCACCTGTTTTAATCAACACTTTCGCAATTTCTCCGAAATCCATCCTTTGCAGCCAAGTGCTGCCATTTCATCACCTTTTTTGGATACATTTTCTTTTTCTTCTTATTATTATTTTTGGATAGAAATAGTTTGACGTGATAAAACTGACTGACTCCCTTAGAAGGAGATAAATACAACTCTTAATGTTTTTTGTTAATCTAAAATAAGGAGAAACTGTACTGTATGGTCAGAACTAGTGCACATTCCAGGAAGACAGACACCAAGGCAAAGGAAAATCACATCATGTTGGTTTAGCAAAACTTTTTTTTTTTGTTTTATTTTTTTCTCACTGTTTTTGTACTAATTAGATGAATTTTATTTACATTGGACAGAGACAGATTATCCCTTCCCCCGTTTCTTCTATGCTAAGCTAACAGACTTCAGTCTCAAACCAGCCACATAGTTTACATAACATGCAGACTCATTTCAGTCTGTAGGTGAATATACTAAAATGTCAAACTATTTCACTTTGAGGTGTCTAAACCTTTAGTAAGACAAAAACAAAGTGCATTTATCTGCATTATTACCAAGTGCAATAGTTTTAGCTGAGTGCTTTTTTTTTTACAATAATGTCTAATATTTCTTCGTATAATTGGTTATTTTAATAATTAGGTATTTATAGTTTTAGGTTACATTGTCTGGTCACATTACTGCCAGGCTAAATAAAGGTCTTCCCAGTGAAAGGGCACATACAACAGTTCAAGAAAAAGAGTGTATGTCAGGTGAAAGAAATGTTGTTGTGTGCTGTGAGTCTCACACGCACCTGTATCTGGATTGTGCTGAGGGAGACTGCTCAGTCAGCTTTCCAAGGTAACAAGCCAAATGAGGCGCACATAGAGAGAGAAATCTAGACTGGTATGTTGTTTCTTTTTAATGCCACCTGTGTGTCTGTTACTGTGGGATTTGTACCTCCTCAATCACTGACACATGTGGATTATCTGTACTTAAGCCAAAAAACCAACACAAGCCACATCTTGTGTGCAAGCAATCGGGCTCTCAAACGCAACACATCTTTGCCCTTGCTGGCGGAATCATCTTAAGATCTGCTACTGGTATAATTGTCTGTGATTAGACCAGAAAGAATAATTTTATTTTAGTGTAACCCTGCCCAGTTGTAAATTTTGCCCTTGGACTCATTCTGCTGACTTTTGTGTTTTGCTCTGAAGTGCCCTGGACTTGTAATTGGCAAAGATGCTTCAAGAGGCTGAGCTCAGATATAAAGAGTAAAAGGGCGGGTCAGCTGTGGAGGAAGCTTTATGAGTAAGTGACAGAGAAGAGGAGAATAATAAACAATACTGATAATGTCCCTCATCAGAAACCTACTTGCCTGAATTTCTTTCTGTGAAGGAAGAGGTCTGTCCCAGAACTGATACTTTCATGTCTGTTTTCTTAGTCTGTTAGTCATCTCTGCCATACATTTTCACAACGTATTATATATTTATTATTATTATACGTATTATTATTATTATGTTGAAGCAGCACAGTGGCATAGTGGTTAGCACTGTTGCCTCACAACAAAAAGGTCACAGGGCTCCTGGGCCTGAGGCCCTTCTGTTAGGAGTTAGGAGTTTGCCTGTGCGGGTTTCCTTTGGGTGCTCCAGTTTCCTCTCACCGTCAAAAGACATCATGTTTGGGTTAACTGGTGACTCTAAATTATCTGTAGGTCTGAGTGTGAGTGTGAGTGGTTGTTGGTCCCTGTCTGTCTCTGTGTGCTGGTCCTGTGACCTGTCCAGGGTGACCCCGCCCTCACCCAGTGTGAGCTGGGATTGACTCCAGCAGCCCCCGCAACACAGAAACAGATAAGCAGTAGAAGATGAATAAACATATATAGATTGGAAGAAGAAAGGCAACTGAAAAGTCTCACATTCACACAATGCGTCTGTGAACAACATTGTGTTCAGAGATCTTAAGAGTCTGTTTGGAAAACCAACTATCAGCAATTTGAACAGGGCTTGGACTGTATAATTCATATTATACAGTTGTTAATAGATGTTTGCTTTATCTGTCAAAGCCTTTTGTTAACTTTGTTTTTAAAAGGTGCTGTATAAGTAAAGTCTTTATTATTATTATAATTTTTATTTGTTTACTTTTTTAAAGACAAACTTGGCTGTATAAATAAAACAGTTTCAGTTCGGTTAATGTGTCCTGGAAATTTAACCCAAACCCCAGTTTAGTTAAAGTTATTTGGACTGTGACCAGTGTTTGCTGTAGATTCCTGTACAGCTGTTTGGCTGATCCTCCCCAGGTGAAGTGTTTTCCATTCTGTAATTTGGCTAAATTATTATTATCATTATTATTCTGTTCATCCCTACAACGGAATCTATTTGAACAACAATATGACACTTTGTTGGTGAACTTCCAGATCATAACAATTGCACTTGTTATTTTATGTATTAAGTATTAAAAAAATGACCTGCATGAGCAGTGAACCTACGGACAGAGGAACGATGATTAAGTAGGCAAAAAAACCCCAAAACAAAATGAGCAATATGCGCAACAAGAAATGGCATTAGCAGAGGATAAGAGATGAGGATTAAGTGTGAATTCAAATAACACATACTGTACAAATCCATGATCTGACCATGCAAAGCTATTCTAAAACTATTTGGTTCAGTTGGAAAAAATGTTTCTGCCAAACAAGTTATTCTGGATTCTTTCAGAAAATAGACTTAATTTTTTTGAATGTGTGCCTATAGTGAAAAGATTAAGGTAAAAGGCAAAAACAAAAAAAAAAAAAAATTCAGCCAAAGTCAGAAACATCTGAACTACATGGACAGCAGGTTGAGACCTGAAAGCTGCAGGTATTCAGTAGTCAGGTTTTAAATGCAGTAATTACTACAACCTAAATGTTGGATGGCAGGTGTGCGTGTCATGGAGTTTGTACGCTTGTGTTCTCATGTGCATGAATATGTGTGTATGATTTGCGCTGTGTTGGCAGCTTTATAAACTCAAGCACCTACACTCTTTCATGCATAGAGAGGTTTCAGCTACACAATGGCAGAGTGATGGGTGTGACTGTCTCTGGGATTAAAGTGGGAGAATAGATGTCAAAGCAGACAGGTTTCACTGCCAGAGTCTCTCAGACTCCTCCTTCACACCATGCGGGGAAATCCTACCACTCTTTAATATGACAACGTCTGCAACAATGGAGGAACATTTAGCTTTTGTTTTTTTCTGGATATTTTATGCACATGAAAACTTTGAGCCTGTTGCCTCTTATCAATTTCTTTTAAGACATTTTTTCAGATTTCCTTCCCTGTTCAGATTAATTGATTTGTATGTGTATCAACTTATTGTTTGAGACACCATTTGAATGGACTGATGGATTTGCACACCAAATGTTGTCCCATTTTACTGTTTTGCATGCTGTGCGGCTGGCCCTTAACCTGGCACCATTTGTCATGAAAGCCTTTTTCTCTTGTTCACTTTTGGCTCACAAGTTAATAACTTAATAAACCACAGTGGACAATTTATGAGCGGAGATAAGCTGAAGTTGAGGATATGCTCATTAATGCTAAATAATTCTGGAGCAAAATAGTTCAGGTTTTTTTTTTTTTTGGCATTATGAACAAGGAGCTTATATATAATGCATAATATTCTCCATGTTTGACTTTTTTCTCCCAACAGCCAGCAAGTGAATTTCATTTAATGCCATAGTTTTATTAACCCCATTTCTGCATTTCTTGACTTTTTCATTATTACACTTGTTTGGCTATTTCTAAGAAGTCCTAGATCATAGAGCCAAAACATTTTTGCTAATAGTTGATTGGTGGATTGAAAGAAAAATAATGAATATTAATATTGACACTGATCGTTTTGATCAAGCAAAAATCTAAAATATTTGCTGTTGTCAGTTTTTCAAATACTTGATATTCTTCCAGGCACTTATTTATGGTATATGTGACATTTAACTGAATGTCTAACAGAAATGGACAGTAGAGAAATGGCCATTTTTATTTATTTTCACAATTCGCCACCACCTCCACATTTGATTGTATGCGGAGAAAACTTGCTGAGCCCTTTGCCATTTTTATTGCGATTTGAACATGGAACTAATGACTGGCACAAAAGATTCCCAATCAGGAATAATAGTTAAAACATACTGGTACCAATGACACTAATACTTAATACTGTGGCATAAATAACAAATATATGTTATTACAGCTGCATAAATTTTCTGGCCTTTATCAGGTTTTGAATAAATGCTTAGTTTACTTGTGTGGGGTACATTATGAAAGTGTTTTTTAGTTCTTGAAATGTTGCTTTTCTCAGATATTAATTAGACTCAATTAAACTAATCTGTAATTAAATGAAATGTATAACAGCTACTGTTTTTTCTTACACTGTACCTCTGTCCCTGTGTAGCTGCATCTTCCCATTTACCTCTTTAATTCTACCATTTGAGGTGTATACCAGGATGAAGCCTGATGACGAGAGGTGAGGCCTGACACGATCTTCTGACAGAGAAATGGTTATGGTGAAAACAAAATCATTATTGTAAAATTTTCACACATTCAACGAAATGTTGTCTCTTTCTTTTTAGGAGCTGGTGTCTAAACCTTAGTGACAGAGACCTTCTCAGGGAGCAGTGCTGGCGTCGGAAGTGAATCCAGAGATAGGAACAAACTTAGACCTGACAGTCAAGCCTGGCGTCGGACCCCCACAGACCCTCATGGTATGATTAACAAATTTTACAAGTACACACACATAAAATAACTGTGGGCACTTACATGTTTCTTTCTGTCTCCACCTCCCCTCCTTTCTTGGCTTATAGCTGCTTGACCTGTCTTACTGCCTCATTTGTCATCTCCAATCACTTGCTCTTTGAGCAGCTCTGACAGACAGGGGTATTAGCTGCTTCTGTCTGGTGTTGAGAGCTGAGCTTTTCTGCTGAATGGGGAAACTATGTATGAACACCACAGGAAAACATGTAATGACACACACTGCCACACTCCCACCAACAGCTGCTCCACAGTGTATGAATGTGATTGTGCATGTGTGAATGATGATTTTCATTTTTTGTCTTTACGTCTACTTAAAAAAAAAAAGAAAAAGAAAAAAGAAGAATAAATTCTTTCTTAAGGCTGTTTTTTGGTGTGTAACTGTACAGACATGAAGAAACCTGTGGTGGAAGATCAGATTGTTTGCTGAAGTAAAAATTGCAATTCTAAACTAAAAGTCAAAACCAAAAGAAAAAGTTATCGTTGGAACTTTTTTTAACACTGCAAATATGACTTGACTATTGTTATGGCCGCAATTTGATACAGAAAAAGAGCAGTTCAAACACAACAATGAACTAAGTAACTCATGATAATAATTTGTAAACTTTAAAGTTGATGTCATTTATCTTTAGACATCACTGCTGAAATATCTATGTAATATTTGTAACAATGTATGCTGTATCACACCCATACTCTAGCAATCAGTAGGCTGTAGAACCAGTTTAAATGTTCTGACAGGTTTCACTTGAGTTATCACAGTTTGATTTTTATTGTTCCCTCTGCTTCAGTGGAACTTGCCTGTCACTGGTGTGGGTGTCTTGCTGCGGTTTGGGGTTGGCCAGAAAACACATGCAGCGTACCATTCATGCATTCGGAGCTGTGGCTGATTCAAATGTCAGCTATGATAAAGTGGACTGCCCTGCCAGTTTAAGCTTGCCATTGTTGGCTAAATGAGAGAGTGCACAACATTGCTCCACTTTACACGCGAACACAATGTCTGAGTTGTTGAATCCAGCTTCTACAGACTGGCCAGTTGAACTGGATTTCATTTCAATGAGAACAAAGTAGCTCTAATATAGTAACGACTGATTGAATCCAACTGAAATCACAAACCACAGGCTCATAAAATAGAGACAGCATGCAGCAGGTCAACAACCACTCAGCTGACTATATTTTGAAGGGGTCTGTCTGAGTCGTGGTCAGGTGATAGAAATGTTCAGCAGCCATGAAAGTCTGTTGGTGTCAGTAACAGGCTGCCATAGACAGGCAGGACAGCTCTGAAGGTCTTTTAGAAAAACGAGCTGCTGCCTCAGTGGTGCTGCAACCAAGCAGGCCACCCACCAGGAGAGACGGTCTCAGGAATGCTTTTTACTGGATTGCTTGTCTTGTGCAGCCCCCACTTCAGACCTACTCTGTGTGTGTGTGTGTGGGAGGGGTGGAGAAATGCCATTACATATATTAGCTGCAAGAGAGGAGTGTGTGTGTGTCTTTTTATGTGCACGCACTGTGACCACCAATGTTGTGGCTATGAGTCTTTATAGTTTGCTGACAGAGGTGAAGTAAAGAGTTTTCAGTTTTTATTTGTTTGGCAAGTTGATTATTTGATAGAGAGAAATGATCCAGCTAAACCTTTTGAAGTTGAATAATGTGTTAAGAGTAGCATTAGGTTAACATTGTGCATCATGAGTCTGACTGTGTTAGTGGGCAGATTTAACATTTCACATGCAGATATATTTAAGTCTCTTGATAACAGCTGTTTGGTTTTTTGACTGTGGTCATGATGTTTCATATGTAAACTTGAGCTTAATGTTAATGTTACTGTGTTTCAGTGTTGCAGCTGGCTGAGGTGGGTTGGTGGGTTAAAATGTAATGAAATGAAATAATTAGTTCATTCTTATGCATTTAGATGTCAATAAATGTAAATGTAAAAGTTCATTGTTTGCTTTGCTAAGTAGAAACTACTTTAATTTTCACCACAGCGTTGCCTTGTATGTAAATGAGAGAAATTGGTAAATGAGAGAAAGACAGAAGCACCAAAGAAGATGTGAATACAATTGAGCTCCATGTTGAGCACTGTTAGTGTCCCTCCACTAGAGGAGGTATTTATCCAGGCGTCAGTTTTTCCCACTGCAGGAGAGCAGGTGAGATTCCACAAGAAGGCTGGCACAGTGTCATAAACAACATTTAATAGGAGACGCCTTATATCCACAATATCCACCTGTACACATATGATAATGCCAGTTACTGTAGCTTGTGGTAGACAGAAGTGTTTGTAGATTTGTACAGCATGTGCAACCAGTCAAACAAAGCGCAGTCTGTGTCTATATTTGTTGTGATCAGAGGAGTGATATGCTAAGGGTGTGTGACTGTTTCGGTTACATGCTCTGATGCTATTCAAAAAGCCCTGGTGGACCTCTTCTGGTGTCTGATATTACAGTTTCCCCCCTTTTCAAAATATGGGATTAATGCCATTGCATATTGTTTTTATATTATGAATGTATGCACTGTGGTGCGGGGGGGAGTAGGGAGGAGGCACAGTGACTGTGGTAAGAGATAAAGGTTGAGGAGCTAGAAGTGTCATCATGTCTCTGCTGTAAACTGTAAAATATTTAGAACCACAATTGGCTAATCAGATTGCCACGAATGGGAAGGTCCTTCATGTCTGTGTGACTCACTGTCATACCTGAGCTTCTGCATGCAAAATGCTGCTCTCTGAAACTGAATTCTTTCAGCCATGTGTTTCGGTCATTACTGCATTATGACAGTTAGTGTCAAATCATGTTACAAAAACATCTGATTAATGCAGCCTCTGTGCTGGGAATCAATATGCTAGTACATTTGTATTGTGCTTCTATTTAAGAATAGAGCTTGAGCATATATACATGTATAAATATATTATTTATTTACTTCCACCAAGCACTGATAGCAGCTGGTTTTATTATGTTTTATTTTTTATTTATTTAGGTATTATTAATTAGATTGTACAAAGTTTGGATCCTGTATCGCAGTTCACATCATCTTTAAGAATCTTAAACCTGTAGTCATGACTGATGATGTTGCACTTATTGGGTTATTGGATCACTTATTGTGATCACAACATTTCAATCTTCATTTACAAAAGAGATTTTATGACCTGACCTACTTTTGCTTGTTTGGATTCTTGCAAGAAGACATGAAAGAATCCACCAGGAAAATAAATAATGTATCTATCATTTTCAATTTTCTGAGCAAAGTCCCTGCTGTGCCTTCTTCTTGCAGCCAAAACCAACATCTTGAGAAATGTAGTGACAGGAAATAGCTACTTAGCAAGATATTTCACGATTTTATGCTCAGCTTTGGTTAAATTAATTTTGAAAATTTAGATTTTTTTTTATGCCTGTACCTTCACCTTTGCATTTAGCTTGAGTTAAATTCCTGCAAGTGTGTAAGAATGAAACGTCATCACCGTAAAACCAATTTTATTTGAATAAGTAACATCTACTTACCACAATTTTTTTTTCCTTTACATCGAGCATACAGTTGTAGAATCCAGTGCAAGAGTAAAAGAAAACAAAAACAATACAATCCAAAGACAATCATGTGCAGCACAGAGAATCCCTCCATTCACGTTGCTTCTGGATAATATACTGTTTATATACATTTATACTGTATGTGTTTACTTCTATCACAGTTACAAAAATAAGATACGTTACTGTAGATGCGCGACTATACACACAAGGTGAAAACAAAACACAGAAAAGCTGTACAGTCCTCACTGAGGGCAAAGATACACACGATTGTTAAAAAACAGTGAAAGAGAAAAAAGAAGGAAGGACTTAGACCACTGAAAAATTAAATAAATACATGACCTCTTCAAAGTGTACTGTTATTCTTCTCCAGCCAACAAGTATACGGTCTGTTAAAGTTGTGCTTCCCTTAAAAAAATAAAACGACACTTACATGTGGGTTACCGGTCGATCCTGTGTCATTATTAGAATTCGACTGCATATAATGAATTGGTCGTTGAATTAAAGAGACATCCATGTTTGTTTTAATGTTGAACACTGTCAGAGACAGTATATCTTAAATACCTCAGTAACAGAGGTCCTCTGCAAACCCATCCCTGTGCATTACATATACAATACGCAAACCCAAACACACATCCCTCCCCTGAAAAGACACACATTACGACAAAATGGATGAGAAAATAGTGTTTAAAGATCATTTTGCAGGAGGGCCAGGACGTTGCAGAGAAAAAAGCCTCAGTGATAACAAGCACACTATGGCACCTCACTACTCAGTTGACTAAAATCTCTAGCAACCAATACTGGTTTCTAGATTATCAGGACATGAGTTAGCAATGGGAAACAAATCATACTGCATATGAGAAAATAGCTGGTTAGGAAAAATTGAACTTCATGTTTAATTTTTCTGAGGTCTGATGTGACATGGAAAGGGATTATCATGATGAAAAGGGTTTTTAGTGTAAGTTGCATCATTTTGATTCAGAAAATATTTCCACTAAGACAAAATCCAAATGATTTTTCACTCAGTTTGGCCTTTTGTACACTCCTTTGTCCTCCAAGAATATTGTTGTTGGTTACGTCTAGTTTTTTTCTTCATCGATTGCTGACAAACAGCTATAGCTAGTGAATACTAATCAGACTCGTAGGCTTGCAGCAAACATGGCTGCACCTTCAGCTCCAGAGGAAACAGTTTGCCCCAGTGAGCTGATCAAATCCTATAAGTTATTATATCACATTACATCAACCAATTTTCACACAAGTTGCTGATAAAATACACATCAGAGGACGCAGTTGCTGTACCAGTTAGAGTTTTCTTACACCACTTCAGACAGTTTAAACTTTACAACTTGTGTCTGTTGTTTTTTTGAAAATCACAACATCACTTCAATAATCACTGGCTCAGATAAGTAATGCCACCTACTTAAGAATAAAGTCCCCCCCCCCCCCCCCCCCCCAAACTACCCCCTTTCCTTCAGAAAAATACTGAAGAACTACAGCTTCATCCTGTTGTACTAAACAGACTTATTGACACCTTGCTATTGGAGTTGATTCAGGTTTCTATAGGTAGCTTTGGTATCTAAATCACATATGACCAATCACACACGCTGATATGTAAAGAAAGTACTATGAGTAATGTCTGCTATAAGTTATGATCTAGTTTAATCTGTCTAAAAACTATGAATAGTTAAAATGTGAAGATGTCCCTTCAACAGAATTTTTAGGGCATGACATGGATACGGTTTCTTCAGAAACAGCCTGAACATGCCACGACTACAGTAAAATAATAATTTCAAAAAGTAAGGGAATTTGTAACAAAAAAATAAATAGATAAATCAGCTCAATAGATTTTTTTTAGATAAGATAATATGTTTAACATTTGAAACCATGCTTGACCTACAGTCTCTAACAAATATGAAGCACGTGGACCTTTTTTTTTCCTAGAGTGTGAGAAAAAGGGTTCTACTTACTGTAGAGTTCATAATACAGTGAGCAAGAGATAATATGATTCTGGAAGCTCATGACAGACTGACAGCCAACTTAAACAGAGACAAAAGCCAGGACAAAAACTGATAAAATGGCTGTGGAAGCCTGCTTCCTGGGATAACAGGAAGCAAAGACATCAATGCAGATTTTTCCTCATTTCAAAGTTTTTAAAATCAATTGGTGCATTCTTGCCTTATTTCATCATCAATCTTGTTCACATCGTCTTAGGTTATTTTGTTGTTGCTGTTTTGACTCCTTTGAAGCGGAGCGCGGTTGGTTAGTAGGAATGTTGAGGAAAAGGTTACCAGGAATACTGAAGAGAGGAGCTGGAGGCCAGGGTTAGTTTAGCCACTGTTGCAGATGCAGCTGGTTGTTGTGATGTACTAGTGGGGCAGCGGCACCAGGATATCCACGTAGTTGATTGGGAAGAAACCAGAGTTGCCTTGCAGCATCCCCTCGTACCAGTTTTCATCAATCTTATTGGTCAGGGTGATGATATCGCCTTCCTTGAAGCCTAGCTCCCCTTCATTCTCAGGGTCAAAGTCGTACAATGCACGACAGGAGGGCTGGTCCATTGGAGCTGGAGAAAAGGAAAAAAAAAGATTTGAGGACAGAAACAGTAAACAGAGCCCGGTTTATACTTTTCTATAGCATCTACGGTGCACACAGAGTGTATAGGGCCATTTCTACATGTACTATATACTCTGCAATTAGCCAGCAAAAACACCAATTGGCTTTGGGGTTTCTTTACTTTCATTTAATTGACCTTCTTGAAACTACTGCAGCAAAGAAAAGAGAGAAGAATTTGGACGAAATGGTGCTGATGACATTATTAAACTGATTGAGGTTGAAGAGAGATATGGAATAGACTTAACCAATCAGAGCTGTGTTAGTCTGTCTTTGACACATTTAGTTACATTTTCAGTGAGGAGCATGTCAGGCTACGCGGGGGCCTTCACCGGAACTACACCATACTTCTGGCATTCAATACATTCACCCTTTAGAAGTGCTAATAACATACATCAATTAAAGGCATAATGATCACAGAAAAGGCTTGTGAAAGACTCACCTGGAGACCTGGCTGGAAGGGGGAAAGCAGAGGTAGAAGCAGAGAGGGCAAAGAAAAAGAGACACATAACATGAACATCAGTGATTGCAGAATGACAACTGGGTGGACAGTGTGTAAAGAAACAGTCTGATAATTTAGGAATTGGGAGAGCCAGTCTCCTCTTTTGTGAAATGCAAAAATTATGTGAAAATATACATCTGTATGATTTACGCTGGTTGGAAAAATGTCTAGTTGGGGTTTTATAAGAGACAAGACTTCAAGGATGAAGCTGAACATCCTAAAAGTTATCATGCTAATTTAATCTGTACAAAACTCTTAGTGCAAAAAATTACAATTTGATAGAAACCATTTCTTGGCTGTGAGGACTTGTTATTGTTATTGTTGTAAAACAAGAAATTGCCCAGAACATAATCCAATAAAATTGATCCATGAGTCAGCGTTGGAGTGCAGGTGGGCGACTGCTTCATATTTAGTATTCAGACATTAGAGTCTTCTTTAAAATCCATGAGAATAAGTGCACTACCCAAAATGTCACATTTGTTTAACTTCAACAGAAAGGTGAGTCAATTTGATTTGAACAAGAGTATCCAGGGGTTAGGGTTAGGGTTAGGGTTAGCCCCCCCCCCCAAAAAAAAAAAAGAGAGAGATAAGAGTGAGTGAGTGAGATTTTGTATCTCTTCCTAAGTCACTCTTCCTCACCTGGAGATCTTGCTGCAAAGGGGGAAGGAGAAAACAGGTGAAAAACAATCATTTTAACAATAGCATCATTAGATGAACAAATGGACAAGTAGAGTAGGCACAGTGTTAAAGAAGTAAATGAACAACAAAGCAAGAAGAAACACAAATTGGATGGTAAATTGAAAGACAAAACGAGGAAGACAGACAAAGAAACAGGAGGAAAAGACCGATTGGAAGATAAAACAGCAAATGCTCTTCCCCTTTTTTTTCTGTCATTGTCAGTCTGTTATTATTTAAACTGTGAGCGGATGGCACTTGTTTTTCTTCTGTTTGTATCATTGTATAAAATAGAAAAATAAGTGAATAAATGAAAAATGACGAGTTAATAGAAGAGATATGGCTGTATCTCTCTGGGGGTCACTTTTGTCTCACCTGGACACCTTGCTGCAAAAGGGAGAGAGGAAACAACACGAGGGGGGACAAAATGAAACAGCAAAAGTGTGTTTGAGTTTAAAGTGGAAATGATGGGATGGAACTGCACAAATGAGCAGGTGACCACACAGAAATAAAAAATAAACATGAACACAAGTTTGACCTGGCTCACCTGGAGACCTTGCCCCTGGAAGATTGAAGAAAAATCAGAAGGGGAAAGAAAGAGCTGTATTTATTGGTTGTGGGTTGATAGATATTCTGCTCAGTAAAGGTCATAACTGAAATGTTGGGAAAGAGCTGGCAAATAAAAGGTAAATTAGCAAACAACGACGGTACCATAAATTCTCAAACTTCTCTTAAGCCTTTTTCAAAGTCAAATGTTTTGTTTTGTTTTTTTTTTTGCTGTTTGAAAAACTGTGTGTGTGAAATGCTGTGTATTTGTAGCAAATCTTGTACAGTATTAAGTTGTTGATCAAATTTGATTCAATATTGTGTATAAATGTATCATTCAACTTTAACATGCAGTGCATGATAACAGCTGTGCAGCATTTCTTTCTTTGGCTTTAACTTAAGGTAACCAGCTGCTGGATTGGCTTTTGTTCGAGAACTTATAGATTGGTGAAGGAAAGAAAAACTTGAATTAACAGAGGCAGGCCCATAAACTGTTCTTAAAAAGGAAATACTCTTTCAATATTTACTGCTGTGCCTTTGCATCAGTTGAAAGAGAAACTTCTGACAGAACCAGGACTAATTTCTGAACTCTGAGGTTTGTATTCTGGGTCTCACCTGGAGAGCGAGCACTGTGGATGCCACCGTTGTGGTTCTCACTGATTGAGAAGTCCAGAAACGTGCGTGGTTTAGGAGTGTACTCTCTCCTCGGCTTGGTGGAGGTCTCCCTTATACTGCAGAGTGGAAAACGCAGTGTGCGCGCAAAAAACATTAATTCCACTTTGTAAATATCAGTCCTGACATACTGCTCACTATCTCAAACATCTTCCAGTAAGTACAAAATAAAAAAAAAAATAAAAAAAAAGTAAAGCTTTAGCTTTCAGCACTGACCGTTCGTCGATCTTACTGCAGAGCTGTGTGAGGATCTCGACAGCCCGGGTGTGATACTCCACCTGAGCGTGGACCAACGCGGCCAGCTGGCTCACCTGTTCAATCTGTTGATGCGCAAAGAAGAAATATTGATCTACTATCTGATGGCACTGACAGCTAATTGCTATTTCAAGCTCCTTTAATCTTGAGGCTTTATTGTTGTGCCTTTCACAGCCTGCAAGGATTTTTGGTTTGTCTGACCAACAGTCAGACACAACTGAAAGATGCTAAATTTATATAAAACTGAAAAAACACAGTTCTGAAAACTTGATGGTGCGTCTGTTTGGCTTGATGGGAGAAATGGAAAAAAGTGTTATTTATTTGTAAAATTGTATTATCATTGCATTTCTTATCATTATTATTCCTTAAATTGTTGTTTTTCTGCCGATGTGTTAATTGATTAAGCAATAATTAAAGGTGTCATGAATTGAATAAGGATCACAGACACACGGGTGAATATCATGTATATTTTTAATGTAATACTCTCCACAAAAACCAGCAGCTGATAAGATTTTTGTTTTTGTCAAGCAGTCATGACCCCAATTTAATGCTATGGATTGTGGTACCAAGTGGATAGTGGGACTGGATGCAGTAGCTGGATACAGCAAAAAAGGAAAGTCAGAGAAAGCCCAATAATAAATGTGGCTGCATGACTCTAAAACCTAGAGAATGTAAGAAAGGCTATTTGAATGAGGACTGCACACTAAGATCATTGATGCTTACATCGCTCTCCAGAAGGTTAAACATGCTCTGCTCAGCAATCTCCTTGGAGTCGTCAAATTTCTCAAGTGCTTGTTTGATCTCATCGTCCGTCAGTTTGCCCTGACGTTTCTTCTTATAATCAAAGTCAAGACGGCGGCCCTGCATTTTCTTCAGGTGATGCTACAAAACAAAATCAGATTGTAAATCTAAACCCTCCTTAAACCATGGATGACTGATTTTTTTTTTCTCCCATTGATGTGTATCTACAGCTGTACCTGAATCTCCTTCAGATCTTTTTCATGGAAGTTCTGCATTGGGTCAATGAAGTTCTGCTTGACCTCCATATCCAGAGCGTCCTTAACCTCCCCCAACTCACGCATGGCTTCTCCGGCGTCAATCAAAGCAAGGCCTGAAACGAGAAAAACACTGAAACAAATGCATGACACACATTTCACTGTCAGTGTGTCATTAGATTCCTTTTTGAAGAAAATTTTGAAGACATTTTCTCTTTTGAAGTCATTTTAATTCCTTTACTTCGGAATAACAAAGGAAACTTGAGATAACTAGTCTGTGAAATGAAATGATGCCAATGTGTTCGTATGAAGCTCATAAAATTTTTTCCCCTCTTTCTGCCAGAAACTGTTATGTGTTGTGGCTCACCAAATGTAGACTCCTCTCCAAGCTCTCTGCCAAACCTCTGCATGGACTCTCCAAGGATTGTCTCATTCTGTGTGTAACCTGGTCCCTTCTCCTGGCCTCGCATACGTGACATGGAGTTCATCATGCTCATCTTAGCTCTGGTGGCTGTAAAGACAGGCCCAAAAGAAGCTGAACACCTTATGGGCCAAGTGTTGGACTACTATAACTATATGTAGATATTGACATGTAGAAACCAGACACCAGTCTTGAATGTAATTATTTTTTTGGAGTTCATATTCAGAGCTTAGTGTTTAGTTCTCTCTAACTGGTTCCTAAATGATTAATTGGCCACTAGTAGCAGAAAACAGCATCAAGCTCATATGAAAATTATGACTTTACATCCAAATGTCAAAGTGTGTCTTGGACATTTGGATGTCTATACTTTTATTTTTAATACACTTTTATTGTCACCTTGAGGAAATTTTCTTTGTGCTTACACAAGCAAACTAAATTTGCATGCTCATGATATAAAGTACTTCTTTTACCTGGGTTTGGCTGCAGATACTCAGTGGTCTTGGTCATGATATCCATCACTGCCCGGGCAGTCGTGTCCACTTTCTGCAGAGCACAATGCAAAACAACAAAAGGTACAGAAAGAGCAGTGAAGAAAGGGATGTGGGTCATTATGAAATCAGGTCATGGCTAAAAGGCTCCAAAGGATGATGGACAAAACAATAAAATAAAACACCTAGAAGATTAAGAAGGTGTTTCTTTGTTCTGCAGCTTGATAGTGAGAAAGAAAACATGTAGAGGTGAGAACGAGGATCACTTCTATGTTCTAGTTTCAATGTGAAGGGATTCATCAGTCTCTAATAGCTTTTCCGTCTATGGCATACTAAAACTACTGATATGTAAGAACAAGAAAATATTCCATATACGTTTACACATTTGTGGAAGTACACACAAACACTAAAATTTGAGTGAAACAGCAAACTCTAGTGACACTTTCTGGGTTTGAATGAGGACAAAACAGAAAAGGCTAACAGCCTGCAAACATTTAACCCATTTGAAATACAAATACCTTTCGAGCTTAGTAATGTTTGCTTGCTTGCCTTCGGCAGTAATGTTCAGTGTAATCACGCAATGTTTGATCTGTTTGGATCCTGCAGTATTGACTGACTAGTTTGAAGTAATAATCTCTGGGATATTTAAAAGTTTACTCTTGCCTTTTCCATTTCAGTGAAGTCCTCATCGAGCTTTGTTCCCTCCGCTCCTCCAACTTTCTCACTCACTTTCTGCAAAACAAACAAAAATTAACAAACACATGTCAAGGTTGAAATTAAATCAGTTCTGCAAGGATTCGACAGATGAAAGACTTCCCACAGCACTTTTAAGTCTTTTCTCTTAAAAGAGTTTGTTTTTGTTCAGGGTGAAATGTAGATGACCATCAATCCATCCATCCAGGATACAAGCCCAAAACCTTCTTGTACTGTGTGAAAATGAAGATTATTATATTATTATTTTAGGTATTTATTTGCCATGATAGTCTGCCTGATGACTGTTTAGTAGATTACTTATTAAATAACATCTATTTAACGAGGCAGAGTCAACTGCAACATGACCAGGTCACATTCACTCCACTCTGCTTACGATAATGTCACGCAAACCCACAAATATCAGCTTGACTTTGTTCTCCACATGACAGATTGTAATGTGAAGCTCATCTCTCACCAGTGTTTGTCATTTATCTTCACTTCTCTGACAGTGATCTTTAGCAGGATAAACCTGGCATACATTTGTGTTATTAATTGGTGAACAGCTGAAAACTCTCCAGTAAGAGGGCCCAATATCTTTGTCCTGACACTAAAGCAAAGCCTTGTTGTAGTTACCAGTAGACTTGAGCAGTTCAACCAAATAATCTGAGCAAGCAATCTACTTGCAAGCATCTGCTTGCTCAGATTATTTTGGAGAGTAAGGACTAAAAGAAATACCAGAAAACAAAAACTATTTTTCTACATCTTAGTTACGATCTACGATCTGTAGTCCATCCTGTAAGCCCAAAGACGTATTGCCATATGTTATAAGTGAGCTCATAAGTGATAATATATACAGTCAGAGTTTAAAAAAAGCATACACAGCCGTGTCACTTTGTCTGGATTGGCTTTAAAATGATTTAAAAATCTGACAAACGTGATACTGTGATGCAGCAGGAGCAGTGATAAAATATCAGAAAGAGAAGAAGAGATGAGCCATCAGCAACGAGCTGTGAGTGTCAGCTTCTACAGCATCAGATGTGACACAGATCCATGTGTGCAAACAGAAACTCTGTCTGCTGATTAGATTTGCAGCTCTGCTACCCTCCAGCTTCAATCTGTTATGTAACCAGACGCCTTGGGGGGGCAGCAATCTGACACAACAAGGCCAAACATGATCCTCAGAGGAAGTACTGAACGGGCAAAAACTGCTTTCAGGGAATGTCATTGTGCATGTCTAGAGAAAGGATGAAAGCTAAGGTCAGTAGAAGTCTTTCCTCGAGTGAAAAATAGGGGAGAATCACATTGTACATGTTCTTGGACAGGTGAGTGAATTTTTACATTTTGGGATATTAATAATTAGCACGGTTCGTTACACTGAGATTGTAGTAGCGGGAAAAATAATGATTAATATGTTGAGTTTAACTGGTTTTGAGATTCTTAAGCAGGTAAACTTGAATTCTTCCTTCAGCGGGGAGAAACAGAAACACAGAGGGCTCCTCTTTGATGGACAGAACAGAGAGGTTTAGACTTAACCTCTGACAGAAGTTTATGCAGTCTAAGACTTTCTGAGGATTGCTGCTTTATGAGTAATTTTAGCAAAGACTGATCCCACATGAAAGTGAATGTGATCCCACAGCTCAATATTCTCACAGCAAAGCAAAAGGCACACACACACACGCACGCAAGCACACAAGCACACAAGCACACAAGCAGACAAGCACAGTTCAAGCTTAGCAGCGGGCCACATTTTCTGTCATTAGTTTCACCTACACATCCCTACAATGTCTTTAAATCCTCCTCAAGCTGGTCACCATGGTGACAGTTATCTGCCTGTGCCAGGCTTATTGGGTTCCTGTTTTGTTCTGTTTCTTCTCTCTGATGACTTTCATCATGTGTCCTATCACCATATTTCTGCTGTTTATTATGGCATCAATGCAGCAGGAAAAAGAGCCATTTTCCTACAATGAGCATGAACTACACTTAATCGCAACACAAGTTTGTAGAAAATGGAAAACTAAGTAATAGAGATGGTATTTGGTTGACTGAAGGGAAAACCAGCAGTATCTTGTGTTTTGAGGACAGTAAATGTGGTCTCACCTCCCACAGAATTCAGACCTCTAAAGTCCACCATGTCTTATTTGTGTTTGTGTCCCACATTCATGAATAACTTTGGCTCAGAGATAGAGGCTGGGGAGTGACAATCGGCCATTTCTCCAGCTAAACAGATAAGAAACCATCAGTGGAGTCCTGTGGGGGACGTGTTTAGCTTGGCAGAAGCAGAGAAGTTGAATGAATAAGCATGAGCTGTTTTGTGGAAGAGCTACATCACTGCTGTGCACACATCTGCCCCTGGCTGCTGTCAGTGCATTTTTACCCCTGGAAAGTGGAGAGCAAAAACAGAGCTGGTTTTGTGTTTTCAGGGCTGCACGCTGACGAGACAGCAATTTACTACAATGATGTCGGGAAGTTGCATGCTGGATACACTAAGATACATGAACACTAGAACTAAGACGTATTTAGGGACAGCGAGAGGCAATACAGCACGTCAGAACCAATAATCACCCATCCCCCTGTCTTCACCCTCACACTCTCCTCCCTGTGGGAGAAATTCAAATTCGAGTTTGAAGGTTTGAGCAGCAGTGACAGCAGTGTGAAGTGAACTTTACAGGGAATGAAAGGATAAGTCAGATATGCTGCTGCGAATGGCAGTGGTGTAGTTGATATGTAGACTGTGATGTTGCAGCGTCGCACACTGAGCACAGTAGATGGAGTCTTTGCGGAGTTTCCCCATCAACTAGATTTCATAACTAATAATAAGTCACGGCCACAACTTCTAGTGGTGCCAAAAAAAAAAAAAAAAAAAATCCCATTATTCCTTACTGCCCTAGCAGGCCACTCCGCTCTCTAGATGGAGGTTTACTTGTGGTTCCTAGAGTCTCCAAGAGTAAATCTGGAGGCAGATATTGTTCAGTTATCAGGCTCCTCTTCTATGGAACCAACTTCCAGCATCGGTCCGGGGGGCGGACTCTTTAGTAATTTTCAAGACCAGGCTTAAAACTTTCCTGTATGACAGAGCTTATAGTTAAAAAGTTAAAGTCCTCTACTCTTTAGCTATGCTGCTATCGGCCTAGGCTGCTGGGGGAAGGACTGAGCTTCTCTCTCTCCCTCCGTCTCGCTCGCTCTCCTTTCCTCCCCCCTTGCATGCGTTGATAAGAACCATCCTTCTTAAAAAAACACAGTTTCACCCAGTTCTAAGCATTTATACTGAATTTACTAACCATGTTCTGCCAAAGCCTCTGTCTCTCCCAGTTCCTCTCCTCTCTCTCCCTGTCCTCATCCTGCAGGTGGTGACTCATCTCCATCCCATGTTCCTGCAACACCTGCTGGTCCCATATTTCATGAATTCTGTATTACAGCTCAACTCCATGAACTTCATGCAGCAACATGTTCCTGCCTACACCCCCCCCCCTCCAATGCCTATCTCACTCTCTCTCTCTCTCCCACTCTCAACCCAACCGGTCGAGGCAGATGGCCGCCCCCCCTGAGCCTGGTTCTGCTCGAGGTTTCTGCCTCTTAAAGGAAGTTTTTCCTTGCCACTTTTGCCAAGTGCTTGCTCACTGGGGGATCTGTTGGGTCTCTTTAAATAAATTTATAAAGAGTTTGGTCTAGACCTGCTCTATATGTAAAGTGTCTTGATGCAACTTTGTTATGATTTGGCGCTATACAAATAAATCTGATTTGATTTGATTTGATTTGATTATTGTACGTGTGTTAAACTGAAATTTAAGGTGAGCAGAAAACCGTCATCCTTCATCAGATGAATGTAAAAAAGCTTTTGCAGTGTCAAACTGTACAGTGAAACATCACCATTCAGTGAAAGTGAAACTTCACTGACAGTGAAACTTCACCATTGTGAAGTCTCAATAAGTAAAAGGCAATCCAGAGTGGAGATGTCTCATATGCAATTTATAATAAAAATCATCGTCAATGCTTGTGTGTAATGAAGAAGGAAAACAAAAAGGCTGAAATCAGGCACAGGCGAGAACAAACAGTTCTGTGTTATTGAAATAAATGGGAACAAAACTCAGTGTCACTATGAGCTAAATGCTTCTGCTAACAGATGCTAATTAGCAGAAGATACAACGTCCAGCTGAGCTAGACGATGATGTCATAATGAAACCGTCCCCTCTGGAGCCACCTGCTGATGTGGCAAACATGTCAAAGCTCCTGAAAACTTTCAGGTCTGATTCCCATCAGGTTTTAGAACTCCCTCTTCACTTGCTATTTTTTTTTCCAACTGGCAGCCATGTTAACCAAATCAGAGCTGATTAAGAATGCTAAACGGGGAGAGGAAAATAGACCTGAGATCTTGCCAAAGGCTGCAGTATGGGTCAGACAGCAGAATGTCCGGACTCACTCTCGTGGCAGATAATTTTAACAGCATTTTACACCAACTGCGACAAAAGCTAGAATCTGAAAACCAGCATGATCATCTTGCTAAGTACTATTTTGCCACTCATGTTACAGAACGTTAGCAAATCATGCTGTTTACTTCTTAAAAAACCAATTCATGCAGCTTTGATGCGACACCAAACTGATGAAGAAAAAATGAAATTGTCAATCACCAAAATCAATCAAGCCAGAGATTAAAAACACCCAACTGAACAAATTTAACACACCACAAAAATTACTCAAACTAAGTACTGTGAAATATAAGGTGAGTGAAACATTAATGTATTTATTCATATACACCACCAGACAAAAGTTTGGACACACTTTCCTATTCATTGGAATGAGACAGTGTGTCCAAAATTTTGACTGGTACAGTATACATACACACATCTCTGAGATAAAAAGTCATTAATAATATGTAGAATAAGTGATAGGATATAGCAGAAACACTGACTGAATATGTGCAATGACGTTATTTTAAAGTTTGATTGTAAGATTAGGTGAGATTTCCTTTTCAAGTTTTCTTGTTGCCTCTACCAAGAAAAAAAAACCAAAAACAAAAACAAAACATTACCAGCAATTGGCTCATGCGCCACTATATTTAATCAGTAGAGAAGATTCACCTGCACGTTGGCAGTGTTTCTCTTCTATAAAGAGAACTGCCCATGCAGATTATTGAAAACACACCTGGAGAATTTAAACAGCAGGGTTTTATGCCTGTGTTAGACACCCTGAGCTAATACTATTAAATGTTTAACAAGGAAACTGACCTGAGGCACCCTCTGACACGGGAGAGCAGGAATTTATATGTAAAATTTAACTATACCTAGTGATTAGAATTATAATTTGATAGCACTTTTCAAAACAGTGCAAAATCAGAGTTCAGGTGCTAGACGGCTGTAGGGAGCAAATCTGTGTCCTGCAACCTGGACAGAGCAGTCTGAGTCCTGATGGGAGTCACTCAAACACACCATGAAGGATATGTGAGGAGTCTGGGAGGATCGTGTGATGTTTCCAGAGGGACGACAAAGCTCTCACATGACGTTATCTACTACATTATGTCACACAGGACAGAAAAAATTCATGAAACTATTTCTAGTCATTCATTCATTTCATTTGACTAGATGTTTTGTTTGTGTATCTTCATGGTGTTCATACGAAGAGTGGAATCAACTGTGACACAGTCTGCAAATTCAGTACAGTAATAACTAATCACTGCATCACCACGGAGTGTATTCTGTTAGCATTCACAACTGTACTGCTAGCATGAGTATCAGTCACATGGCACCCAATGTGAGGTGCATCAGGAGCGTGCTGCTGCTGCTGCTGCTACCACTCCCCCCCACCCTGTCTCCCACACCTCCTCCCTCCTGTGACGGCTCGCTGCTCTAATCCTGGCTGGGCACATGGAGGCCCTGTTTTAAATATATCCAGGGTGGAAGAGGGAGATTAAAAATGACAGGAGTGATTAGTGAGGCTATTAGGAGGACAGCCCCTGCTGCTGGACAATAACAGGAGTGGATCTGAAGCTTCCTGACAGCATAAAAACACATTGCTCCTCCCTCTTCACTGAGCTGCTCCATTACTTTCCCTGCCTGGGATGGGAAGCATTTCCAAATATGCAGCGTACAAGTGAGACTCATTGTATTCATTTTCACCTTGTACTGGCTTGTTGGAGAAGAGAGGGAATAAGAAGCATGGTGGAGGTATCGAAACAGAAAGGCTTTGGTCAGTTGGGAATATGAGTGAACTGCCAAAACTTGAAAAGTCAAATTGCATAACAATACCCGGAAGATCTTGCTTGCTTTTCTTCTTTTCAGAGAGCCTTTCTGTTTTGTTTTGTTTTGCCTTTACTCTTCAAATCCAAATACCTTTAATGCTCACTATTCTCAGTGTCACGTCTCACTGCACCAAGTACTTTCATTGCTGGACTGTGATTCAACATTAAGTCTGCCTTTAGTCACCTGTGCTGGAATATATAATATATGGGCAAAAGTTCAGCCTGCTGGGCATTTTCCTAGTTCAATAAATTGATCTAGGAATTGCAGTTCAGTGCAACCTACAATTGTTGTCCTGAGAAACAGACCCTTTGCACTTGTGGAATCAGTGAAAATGTATTTGTTATCCTTAAATCCTGGTGTTCAGATCGAATGTGGGGGTGGCTGGCTCCTGCTCCAACCACAGCTGTTTTAAAATTATAATAATCCTGCAGAAAAATAAAGCATGAGCTGGGTGAAAATGGAAAAAAAACCCCAAAAAAACAAAGGAGTTGCTCCATTCAGATGCCTGGCTGTCTGAACCTGTCCAGACTGACTGGACGAGCACAGACAGGAGAGTGTGCCAGCTCTTTCCTCTGTCCAGACTAATGCCAGCAACAGTCCACTGGTTGGCCATGTTGCTTCACTGACTTCTATCCACTCTGAGCGAGTGGCCTGCGGCTATTAGAATCTGATTCGTAAGCCTTCGCGTGGCTCTTACGTAACAGCAGAGACAAGTCTGTAGCTGAGGAGTGCACACACTCCAGCCTATCCATGTACTGCTGGGTAAAAGGGAAAAGAAGGGGAGGCAGGGGAGGTGGGGGAGAACCAGCTGGCACTCTGAGTGTGAGGAAAGCGTGCCAGAGTTTGTGAGTCCTGGGAGATGTAGTGGTGGTGATGATGACGTGACAAAGATGGAGGACGAGTAACAGCACACACAGCAAGACTGATAGTGAGCCTTTGCTGCTAAATGATAGGACTGTGTATGCATCTCTTATTGGGGAATTTATTTATGGTAAATCCACAGCAGCACATTAATGTATTATTGTAAATTATTGTTGCACAAAGAGGATTATTGATTAATACCAGACTGATCCAGTCAGTCTGCCAGACCATCAATAGCTCTGCTTGGAAACCACAAGCGGTGTGAAAGACTCGATGTGTTCAGTTTTTTCTTTAAATTCTCTAATTTGGTGAAACCATCTGATAACTGAATCCTATTTTTCTCACTTCATTTGTATGCACTTTGTTCTTTCTTTCTTCCCATCTACACTTATCACTGAATCATGATTAATAGATATTCATATATTTGTTCTCTTATATTGAATAATACTAAATGAATCCATTTGAAATCATTTATACCAAATTGTGTTTTTCAGTATGTGTTGGCCAATAATGCGTAATAAAGGGCCCTGACTTTATAATATAGAGGTAGCTTCAGGTGTTTTTGTGCAGGGAATCAGTGGTATAATCAACATGAAATAATCAAAAATTTATCACCAACAGAAAAAAACAGATCAACAAGACCCTGAAATAAAAACTGTTGATACTTCATCTATGCAGAGTGACTCACCCTTCAGTTACGCACACACACACGCACACAGAGCACAACCAGCTCCTTAAACAACCTTTATCTTTCTCTGTACTCGATCCTCTCTCTGAAATTACCATTTCAAATGAGAGTGTCTCTCAGAGGAGATAATGACAGAGCTGTGAGGCCTTGACTTTCTCCAGCATGCAACTTAAAAAGGAAATCTGTTTATTTATCCAGCAGGTTCACAATATTATTATTTTAATCTTCACCCATCACTTGTATTAATGATACAGTTGCACGGGTGTAATGATGGGCTTGTCTAGGACAAATCAGGACTGATGACAGAGATTAAAGGTGATTTTCTCACTGCTGCCTCCGCTGTGTGCATCTGTAATCCACAGATTCATAACCACACCATTATCTTGTGGCCCCTGTTCAGACTGAACAACCATCTTATTAACAAAACCAAGTTCAGCTTTACTCATGTAACGCATGTTACTGATTTTATGTCAAGGTGAACCTTCTTTTGATTATTCCTGATTTTAATTTTGTAAAATATATATATATATTTATATATATAAAAATATTTCTGGAGTGCTTGCTATTAAGAAACAGCCGTCAGCAAGAAAAGATATGATTGACAAAAGATCTTCATCATGCAACAACAAGCAGGGGAGAGTATGTCAAAGAGCGATTGCTGTGACTGTATGGCAGCAAAGAAACTATGCTGGAATCTGTGGCGAAAATGGGAGCTGTCATGTTTTACCAGAGGTGGGCAGCCAGCTCTTTTGCTCAGAAAGAGTGCAGGAGATGCCAAACAAGCTTGAATAAGGGGCCTGAACCCAGCAGATGTTTCCATACAACGCAAGGCTGCGCTAACAAACTCTGTCCAACACAGATGACAGAAGATGTATTATCACAGATGATAAAGCTAGATGTGTTTCACTGTGAACTTCAATCTAAACCATCCAGCAGCAACAGCAGAGGAATGGAGCCACGAAGAAACAAGCAGACATACATTTACACTAAAATCAATAAAAGAGCAAAAAAACAAATTCCTTGGTCTCCCGAACTCAGAATAGACTTTCAATCTAATAAACAAAGATAATCATACACCCAGTGGCTTGTGTGGCCTAAAAAAGGGGAGAAAATGGAAAAGCCTTGGAAAACCATGAAACTGGATATTTGATATTGACTATCTGCTATTCTGCTATTATACTGGTTTGGTTGTTCTACATTTCCTGTCTATAAACAAGGTCACCACAGAGGACACGCAAAAAAAAAAAACAAAACAAAACAAAACAAAACATAATGAGAAGCAGAATATTGCTGACTATTCCAGAACCTCTATGTTTGCACAAAGAGATGTATGCAGAACACATACTTAACATCAAAAAAGACTATAGATATTGAAATTGCAAAAATAATTATGCTTTTAGATATAAATGATTAACTCACTGATTACAATCTAAGGTGGAAAAATTCTGATAATGACCTGATTCTGACCTTTTCTGCCTGTAATTGAATGTTAAATGTTAAATGGCACAACAAGTTCAGTAAAAAGTACTATTTGTATTATTCATAACAAGAAAACAGACAGCAAAATGATAGTCGCGAAGCCAATGTATAACAGGACTTTAAAGTCTGTTCTAGACTATGAAAACTCTGTCCAACAAAACAATCACACAATCTCTTTTACTGGTTATTTTGGATCTCCCAGTCAAATTACAGACTCTTCCCTTCCTCTTTCCTTCCTGTCATTGGACTGCAGATGAGGTTTTTTTCCATTTTCGTGTCCTCTTCAGGTAATGAAATGTCATTCTTATAAACAGCATTCACGCTGAAAAGTGTAAACAATTTAACACATCTAATGCACAAAAATGTCTGTTTGTATCCTCAGTCATGAGGAGTAGACGCAACCCCACATTAAACTAAGCTGTTGCCAGGTCACTTTCAGTCAGTGATAATGTTAGCTACGGAGCAGCAGCAAAACCTACACATAAATCCTTAAACTCACATCTTTACTGGGATGTCTGAGAAATGTAAACCTTTCAACTAAAAACGCCTGCTTACATGTCAGCGAACACACACACCTACATTAATATCTACCATGTCTTCGAAACAAAAACGATATCTGTCATTTACATCAATTCATGGTATGTAATCAATAGCTCTGTGTGTGAAGTGAGTTTGGGTATATTGAGTGAATGCAGGAAAAAAAAAAAAAAAAAAAATCACCATTAAGCCTGCAGCACAAACTAAACTAAACTAAACTGACTAAACTGAAGATGATGAATAATTAAATTACTCATTTATCACCTGCATATCAAGCAATAATGGGCCCATTACAAAATATAATAGTAGGGTTTTGACATAACTTATTAATGCATAAAATAAAAGTTATTTATGTTTGCGGACTTTTACCATAACAGAGAGTGTTTGTTTTATCTGTCTCTTCATTTTCCTGTATTTTTCAGCATAAAATGAAAATAGCATGCCAAAGTTATCATCCCCAGATTAAACTAAAACTAATGTCCTGACATAAACAGGACGGTCGAGGCAGATGGCCGCCCCCCCTGAGCCTGGTTCTGCTCGAGGTTTCTGCCTCTTAAAGGAAGTTTTTCCTTGCCACTGTTGCCAAGTGCTTGCTCATCGGGGGATCTGTTGGGTCTCTTTAAATAAATTTATAAAGAGTTTGGTCTAGACCTGCTCTATATGTAAAGTGCCTTGATGTAACTTTGTTATGATTTGGCGCTATACAAAAAAATCTGATTTGATTTGATTTGATAAACAGCATAGAAGAGTCCTAAAATCTCCAGGCCTATCAGACGCAGCATTTGGCAGTCAGGTCCGGCACATGTCACACGTTTCACAGATTACTGCTGCAGTCACACACAGATCCAATATAATGCAAAATAACTGTGTTCTGATGAATATGAATATAATCTGTGACCAGCCATTCAGTTTCAGATCTGCTGTTGCTGGAGAGACAGGGAGTTTTTTTTCCTTATTGGGGGAACATGGCCGCTGTCTGCCCTCAAGACTGTTGGATATCCTCCTTAGCATACATGTTAACACAACAGAGCTGTCCTGTTTCCTCTTACCCCTCACTGCTGTCCCTTCATCAGCAAATTGAACCAGTTATCTGACTGAGGGCCTCTTACTGCAGCTGCATGAAAGCACAGCCTATTCACCATCTTTTCTTCCCAACATCCTTAATGTTTCTCTCTGTAATTCAATTTTTTCATCCTCTCATCTCCTCCTGCTGCATGCTATGCTTTATTCTGTCCATCCATCATCTTTTCCACCACCTCCTTCATTTCTGTTCCACACTTCTCTGTTCCAAATTGCTGCTGCCCACAATTTCCAGTATATACATTTATTTATTACACACTGTTTTGTTTGTGTGGAGCAGTGGCACTCTGAGCTTCAGAACACCTCTTCAGAAATTATGGGTGATGGGTGGGTCAGAGTATGTTCATGTTCACGTACAATGTTTGATTCTGACAACACCCCCTGGTTTATTTATTCCTTCGTCCATATTACACATTTATTGTCTGCATGATCAGGTCTTTCTTTTAGTTCTTGCCATGTTTAGTGTGATTTAATAATGATACAACTTCAATTATACAAAATGTTTATCTTTCTCAATGTTGTCTTGATTAGAAGTACAGTTTTCTCATGTGACTTGGTTCATGACCTCAGTTTTGATCATTGAGCTTTTAACTCTAACTCTAAAGTGTTAATGTGCTACATGACAGACCATATCTGTACAAAGTCTGTGGGGCCAAACTCACATCATTATCTTAAGATTATGTTGCATTGCCCTTCATGATATTCAAATGATAGCTGTGGCAATAACAAAACCAATAACCAACACAGTGAATGGGACTGAGTGTACTGCAGGCTTCTACATTATGGATTTGGGTAAAAATTAAGTGCCTTGAATGTCCCTTGAGAAGAGAGGTGTGTGCGTGTGTATAAGTTTAATGGTATAATTTAGTCATATCAATATTTACAGTCTCTTCCATGAATAAAATAAATAGCTCTTCTCTGCTTGAATGACACCATTTTAACTGTGAAATCATAATATACACAATTACTCTGTTGTGCAATATCACTAAACTAAGAGCATGGCGATGGCCATCATCTTTCAAACATATTTTTGAGAAAAAATGAAAATGAAAGGACCATCTTCAGTTTTTCTCCATAATTCTGTTTGATAAGGCCAACCTTATGCTTAATAACAGGTTCAGAGATTTTCCCTTTGCAAACCCTGAGACATCGCCCCTCTCTCCTGCAGTGGTTGATGCCCAGAATGTATAATATACCAGTCTTGAATTAAACATCAACCTTGGCCTGAATACTGATGCTGAGAGAGTGAAGATGAGAGAGTAGCAAGGAGAAAAGAAAAACACGGAAAACAGAGACGGCACTGAACAACAGCTTACTTTCAAAAGAACAAACCAAAACCTCAAAAAACTGCCATTATCAAAACATGGATGGATAAATCTGCAGAACACCATGCACCAATGTTTCCAGCATTCAGCAAATCCTTCCTAGGAAGCTAGCTAAAAATCATTCATTCAGGATTCTCTCTGGATGAGGACATTTAATGGGTTTACCTCTCGAGTGCTCTTATTTAAAATATGCCACAGTATCTAACCACAAGACGAGCTAAGAATAGGAGCAGTACAGGCTGTGTCCGTCTGTCATTAACCTCCAGAACAAAGCTGACGTCAAAATCCAGTCCAGTTTCCAACCCTCTGGCAACTGCATGCACACTCCTGTCAGAAATGTTACTGCTGAATGTTTATTCAAAGGTTTTCATGAATGCTGCCTCTTCTTTTCAATGGTTTCACTAAATCTATGGGATTTATTGAGATTATTGAGAGCATGTCAGACTTGTTATTATTGATTCTGCCTACATGTTTACATTTCAACATGTAATAGCACTTCTGGAGGTGGTCAGTCATGTTTTTCACATGCTTCACAGTCAGCAGACAAAACTTCATTGTTGCTATGTTGGGTGAGGATTAACGCACCATCAGAGAAATGAATGGGGATATTTGTTTGAAGGTGAGGTGATGGAAGTGACATATCACACTCGCACTACGGAAAAAATAAAATAAAAAGTCACAGCTGGCTTATTGAATAGACTTTCTTTCTTTGGTCAACCCTGAGCCAGGAACAAATATGTGAGAAAGTTTTGCTGTTTGCACTTGTCAGAGGTCTTAGGTAAATTTATGCCTGTTTAAAAAGACCATGCAAAGGGCAGTAGAGCAGCAAAAAAAAAAAAAAAAGGTTCCCTGATGGGAGACTTCTCCAATAAAAGGCTCTACTGTGAAGTTTGACAAGAAAAAGTAGAGTAATAGAGGCACTGTGACGGAAAGAAATAAATCCATCTTAAAGGATGGGAGGTACACTGCTACAGGTGCTGTTCTGCTGGACTCAATCCAGTGCGGCATTACTTTTGCTGCATTGCTGACCCAAATTTGGCAAATGCTGGATGCACTAGGTTGCCTGTGACAAAAACATTAAATTCTCTGGAAACTACTTCAGCATTGTGTCCTTGTCCTTTGACTCTTAAACACATAGCAGACATCAATTGTGAGGTCTACAGCTGAAAATCAGCCAATGGGAGCTATAAAGGATGATTCTGTCAATCGTTTTTCTATCTGATGCCAGCACAGGAAGATATGTGCCACATAGTGAAGGCGGAAAGGACAAGTGTAGAAGTCAGAATTAGTACAGCTTCATGTCTGGGTCCTGTTGGATTTTTGCTTCTGTGACTTTCTGACAACATTTTATAAGATGAATTGATTAATACTAATGGGCCAATTAACTGATATGGGGTTAGGGTTAGTAGTTGCAGCCACTCATAGAAATATTACATTTAAAAAAACTGACTTAGTACCGATGTCAACTGACACGATTCCTCTTGGCAGAAAATTTCTCCTAAAGCTGGCTATGAAACTAAATCCCTGCACATTGGCGTTCTCCAATCTCTCCACTTTTACCCGGCTCATTCTTTCCTCCTGCTAATGCTTTCAGTATCTCTTGGCTGAATTCTCATTCGCTCTCTCTGCTACTTTCCACCTGCTCAAGGGTACTTTCTCTCCCCTTCTCTTCCCCCTTTCCTGTCAACTCTCATTGCTCTTTCCTTACTCCACTCTTCTTGTCGCTCCCTCCCCATCTGCTATCTCCCAGCTGGATCTGCTTTACACTGCACTGCAGCAGGCCTTGTGAGGATGGCAGGCTGGATGAATCACCCACTCACAATCTGCTGCCTTAAAGTCCTGCAGGTTTCAGCCACATCAAAGGATCCTACTGCTGCTCATGGGTATGCACCGATATACATCAGTACACAATCACACGGATGCTTTTGCAGTGCTTACCATTTTCCAAGGAAAGAAATGCTAGATATGCTTGAATGTAAACACCATTACATAAAGAATTTTATTTAAATGGATCAAGATAAAAGTCCCTGATTTGTAGTTTTTTGCCTTCAAGCTACAAAATGAAATGAGATGGTTTCCAGTTCAAAATCTTAAATGCACAGAATATAATAAGAGTTAGCTGTGTAATACCAACATTAATATTCAGTGTACTCACTGGGAATCCTACAACCAAGGCTGACTACAAAATAAAAGATTACTGCTCTGCTGTCCACACTAAGAAATATACACTGCACAACGTTGATCAGGGAGTTCTTCTTGCTGGCAGAAGACCCTTTCTCCACCGGGGTAAAACAGGCTCTCTCAAGCTTAAAGGAAATACAAAACTTGGGACAACACCAAGCTTATGTTTGACTGAAATATAATGATGAATACTGACTGCTATACAGTATAATTTGCTCTTTCTCTGAACTAACAGTTCAGAAAAATAAAATCAACACATTAGCATGTTTAAATCAGACACACACGATCAGCTGCTGACAACACGATACACACTATTCTCGCCATGCTGGAAGAGACATCATGAAAGTAGCATCTGTTCCAGGCATGACACATTTGACTCTGAGGTGAAGTTGACCTGTGATGCAATAAGTGCAACATAGTCCCATTAAAAAACAAAAATTGTTTCTTTAGAAGATAAATATAAGGTTTGGTTTTTACAGAGAGATAAATTACATTTCTTAAATAAAACACAAACCCCTTCTAACTACAGAATATATAGAGTTATATGACTTTATGATATCGTCTACAGTAAGAATGATGGTATTTTTCTTTCTTTCTATATTAATGCAAAAAACAATAATGGTAAACCATAGTAATAAAAAAGCTGTTTCCAGTGGATGCACTGGATTTTGCCCTTCATGGCCTGTGCTTCCATTCTTTTTTAAAATGGCCTGTTGTTGTTAATGCACCATCGTGAGCACTGGTGTTCTTGAGGAAGAGACAGATGCCTCCCCTATCAAAGAAAAGTGTGATTGTGTGAAATAACTCACTCACTGATGTATGTAAGAAGGTGAAACTGAGGTTATGTGGCATGTGTATATGTGAATCTCATAAAATCTCTGTCACCTCATGGCATTCTGCCTTTTAAGCAATTCTATTCCCAGTGGAGTCCATAAAGTTTGAATTAAAGAACTGCTACAAGCCTCTATGCACAAGCATTTGGATTTTCTGCCCCTCTAAAATGATGAACACTAAACCTTAGACAAAGCTGCACTGCTAATTAGCAATTAGGGATGCATCAGGCTTTGAGGTCGATGTAGCGTTTTAAGATTTGCAATCTGTGCCAATCTGCATATAAACCAGTCTGATGCAATTGTGGCTTGAGTTCTTTTTTTTCTTAATATCTTATATCATTATAGACATTAAGACTAAGAAGCTCTGTCCTCTGCTTCCCTGGGGAGGATAATATATTTTATGACACAACATAAATTTTTCAACCTGGTGAGGGTGAGGGTTAGTGACTAGACTAGGTTAACTTGATTACTTTGCTATCTCAATAATTTTGCAAATCCTTGAGCTGCTCTACTCTTTTTCATCGAATGTACAGTTATGCGTACATATGAACTGAAAAATCATGAGGTGTTATTGAGTCCTGCTACGATCCATAATTTAGATATTCAGTTTGTGGCAGAAACAGAGAAAATTCTCAGGCTGCAGGCATTCAAATTTCTGAATAGTTGCAGATACAGTTTCTTTTCATTTTTAATTTTTGCTGATAAATTTTATGTTGATCTGCTAATTGATTGATTGCAACACTAATGTTATGAATGTCTGTACTACTGTAGCAGCACCAACCAAGGTACTCACCACATTGTGCAAAGCAGGTCCTGCGAATGCATCAATTCTTTTTAATCCCTGGACAGACAGAACCCTTAATCTGCTGACCTTTTCTACTTGTTTTGGGTGGAGGTCTTCCCACAGTATGGTTTTGCCATGTGTTTGTGTGCCCTTCAGGGTGTGCAAGTTGTCAGACTGGGGGGTTACCGCATATGTGAGTCTGGTCGTGGATTAGAGGGCAGGGACACCAGGGGCTGGGGAAGAAAATGTGGTGTGTGTCTGGGGGGTCATCTTAATGAATAGGCAGCAGGGAACCATAGAGACAGCTAGCTCTGAGCCTTGGGCCGATTTAATCACATTGGGAATAAAACTGAGTAATGAGGATGGTGCTGTGTAAAGATCATGATGTATTCATTGCATTCATTAATTTTTTTTTAACTGAATAACACCTTGCTGTGGCTACACTAAGAGCTACCTGACTGCATGCATATGTATAAATATAGATGTTATTACAACAGACATACAGATAGATTTAATGCAGTAGAGGAACATCTGCTGACAATAGACTCATCAAACAGAATTAAGATAATCTGTGCAGCCATCTAATGCCCCATGTGGACACATGTATACTTCCCATCTGATCAAACAAGCTCCTAAAACTGAGAGATGTCTTCTCAACAGGACAGAAACCAAAGTGTTTCTTTCTGTTTGTGTGATCATTGAATGTAATCCTTAAGACTTGAATTTCAATCTGGAATTTTAAATTCAAAAATATGAAATAGGAAATTTAAATGGAAACTTTCTTGTACCTTATATCTCCCACACAAGCCACTAGGATGTCACTTCAACATTAAAAGCAACATAAAATGACATGCATTAAGGCTTCTGTCAAATTACTTAATGTTGCAAAAATCAATTAAAGAACAAAACCAGGATTTTTTTAACTATATTTTATACCAACTTGTTACTATGCCCTTGTAAACTGCTTCTTATTCCCAATTATGCTGGTCTAATACGAATGTCTCGATATCTACAAGCAGTGATCTTCACCAGAAATACCATCATTTGCATCACACTTAAGTCATTATTCTTCAGTCTCCCTTCTATCAGTGACAACTGCTCATTAAGATAAGGAAAGTGAGAGCTGTAACTACTGAGAATGGGGGGTGAATGGGGAACAAGTAGGGACAGAAAGGTGTGTTCATGTGTGAGTGAGTCAGGAAGGCTGTGGATATCCTACTGTGCCAGGCCTGAAACTGATTGTCACACTTATCCCCACCAAAGTCTGAGCTGACCCTCAGGATCTGGTCTAAAAGTACTATTTAGTGCTCTTGTCAGCTCCAAAGTTCAAAGTGGTACAACTTCCGGTCTGAGCTCCGGGTAATGAATTAGGCTACTGATGCTGGAATGGGTGGGATTGGGTCAGAGCTCCGGTAACCTTGAATTTTTGTGCACTGGCTTCAAGTCTGACAATAATCAATGATTCGGTCTTCGATGCGGAACAGTTGGAAAATGGAATTCATCCGTTGCATCATGAAGTAGGCGATGAGTGCGTTTAGAGGGCGCCGGCATAATGGCGTGCCGCTGCTGGCAGCAACGGATTTCCGCCAGGGTGGACTTAACGATTGCATAACACTGGTGGCGTGTGAGTTCCCACTGTGGTTGGTGGAGAGAAACGCCGATTCAAACCGAGCTTCATTCACGGCCACCACTACAGCTTGATAAATATGAGTGGATGCCATGAGCTGCAGCTCTGCTGGTCATTTGCGTGGAATGTCATCTGAAGGGTACCGAGAGGAGCTGATGCCCCCCCACCCCACCCCCGGCATTTCTGTCATCGGTGTTGTCCCATCTGCCTTGCAGACCACACACAAACAAAATATGAATAAAGCCTGTCACCTTGGGCCTTCCCGTCATGCATCAGATAACCGTATAATAATGGCACGGATGCTGCAGAGTAAAACGCGAGGAATGAATTATTCCTCTGGTGCAATGCTGCATCACACCAATGTTCACCATGGGGTGCCTTTCAGCATCAGAGCAGCAAAGAGCAGGATAAACGACAACATATGAGTTCTGCAGGGGGAGGTCACTTACAAGCAAGAAGAGTCAAGGTGAATCTCCACATCACCATTCCTCACACAATGTGAACATGAAGATCCAGAGAGATCTGGTGAGATCGCCTCCTCTTACCTGAGTGGCTTTGTGGAATTGCTTCTTCAGCCCCGCCACAGACATGATGTCTACACGGTGATTCTGGCTGGGATGACAAACTGCAGGAGTGTGAGGAAGAAATCTCGGGTGCTAACAAAATTTGGTGATGCTCTCAGCAGCCCTAGTTGTGACGCCTGTCTTCACCAGAGGGATCTCCTGTAAAAAAAATGGGCTGACTAAAGCCCAGATCAGGCTATTGGATGTCAAACCCGTAAGCACCTAAAACAGCGCTGACGTAGAAGCCAACTCCTTTTAAAGCGGCCGTCTCCTCACTATGGCCGGAGTGGACACACTAAAAGGAGGCTGAAGTAATTCTAATCGAAACCCGGTTAGATTAATGGAAGGACGAGGACGACAATCCGAGGGGAAAAGAATCCCTAGAATGGCGAAATAAAACTGGTTATTAGACACATCTAGCTTGATCAAGACGAGGTGATACCAAAATAACTATCTAACCTTCATCTAAAAATCGGAAGGTTTGCGGATTTCATGCTAAAATATGAGTAGTCATTTAAAGTAATGGCTGTGGGCTGTCTAAAAGACATTGAGGGGGAGAAGAAAAACATGGAGAGAAAAATTCATGAATTAAATAAAATCTGGTCTGATATCAAAGTGACCCCAAGTAACGCGTGAAGACAAACAGAAGTGTTACAGTAATGCGCCAACATCTCCAGAACCATGGACAGCGCCTGACAGCGAGGAGAGCAGCAGGCGCGCGCACGCACACACACACACACGCACAAGTGAATCAAACCAAGAACCTTCGTACTGTGACGCAGTGGCGCGGAACACCATTCCACCGTCCGCCACGTCAAGAAATAAATCAATATTAGCGACTCCGTCAAAATGAACAGTAAAACAAGCTGGGGTACCATGGCGGAGAGGTGGTTAGCGCCGTTGCCTCACAGAAAGAATGTTCGATTCCAGGCCCCGGGGTCTGTCTGTATGGTGTTTGCATGTTCTCCCAGAGCTCCACTGGGACTTCCTCCCAAAGTCGTGAGCAAGTCATTACTCAGACTAATTGATGACTCTTATCGCTGATAGGTTATACTGACCCATCCAGACTGCTCACCCCCCTTCCATATTCCTTTACACTTGAATAAAAGCTACTTCGTGAACTGTATTGTCACCTTCAAATCATAGGATCATTTATAACTCACTACTGTTTTTAAATCTGCTTGGTGAAACTTTGGATAACTTCCAACATTCTGCTTAACAATAATGCTTCAGGTATCCGAATGAAACGAGTGCATTGGAAGGGTCGAAGTAATTATTTCAAATGATAAATCAAACTAGTGTCAGGTAGAAAAAAAAAAGAGTCTGAATTAATGAGACACTGCAGCAAATTACTGCTGCTCTACCCACACATCCCGGAGAATCCTTCACATAAAACCATTTGGAAGGCAAGGAAATGCAAGTGTTATCGATGTTGGCTTCTATTATGTAAATATCCAGATGTTCATGCAGCCGCACGTTTAATTGTGTTGGTTATGCATATGAGCTAATATCAACAGTTTAACATGATTAAAGCTAACAGTTTATTTCTTTGCCAATTCACTGAACATAACTGTCGTGTACTGAATGAAATGTTTTCAATTATAGATTTTATTTATTTATTTTTAAGCGAACTCTTCCTATGTTGGCGAAATCCACTCAATGACAGATCATTTTAGACAGGAATGCTTAGAATATAGGGTCAGTGTATGATATGTTAGTGGCGCCATCTTCAGGTGAATTTCCGAACACGCATTCAGATAGAAAAATGGAAAAATGCACAACTCGATCATCGATTAGCTTCACCAGCCTAGCAATTAAGACGAGTGAGTTTTCCCTCTGAATTGAAAAACTAAAATAATAATAAAAATAAAATAAAATGATAATAATCCTGAAAAGTGCCATTAGCAGAAACTATGAGCATGTAATGGTAATTAAGTTTTAATATTTCATGCACAAAGATTGCCAAACAATCATCATTAAGTACACAATTCTTAGACTATATTTTAACAGTCAACCTTTAAAAACTAAATTTCAAAAGCTAATTTCTCTAAAATATTATATCAAAACAATTATAGAGGTTCATTGGTCTGTATCTTATACAGATTTTTGTATCAGTTCACTTAAATATAAACACAAATTATGTTTTGCTTCCACCTAGTGGTAAGAAATGATGCCTCAATGATCATCACCTGAGCTGTATGTAGAGAGCTGCATTGGATACACTGTTAAAAGACACCGCATATCAAACATTTATTTGGTCTGACAGACTCTTATTGGTGAACAGAGAACACATGAGTGATAAATCAAACCATCTGACAGTCACCTGAGTGCAGTTGTTTGCACAGTTTTCTTGCTTGCTGGCCTCCACAGGCAGCTCAGATAAAGCACTTGGTAGCCATGACTCAGTTCAGCCATGAACACATTTGGCCTGAGGTGAGTGTCCATTTGTCTTAGCTTGGGAGACAATAAATCTCACTTGTGCTGTACAGACAGATGGAGGCTGAGCTCAAATGAAAGATGAGATTGTTTCCAATGACTTTAATCAACTGACCACTGGTCTCATTTTTGTCATCTGCACTGAGTGGAAGTTGGTGGTAGTAGTTTTCACAGCATTCATCATTACCCAGTATACAGAATGAGATGTATACGTGTGATGTTTCTAACCAGATTTTTTTTTCTTCTACCATATATCCAAGTCTCTTTTTTAAAACTTCATCTATAGTGATGCATATTATTACTTACTTACTTTAAAAACAGGATGTCTACCATTGGAAGCTTTTGAGGAAAGGGGCAGATACAAAACACTGGGTTTGGGATTTGGATTGGAATAAAGAATTGTCTTAATTGCTGTGTTTTATGTTGCTGTACTTTAACCATGGTAGTTGCTGAAAACAGTAGCTTGTTTTAATGTTAAGGAGCGGAGGATTTACCCTCACTGCTAGCTGCGTTCATCCCTTATTACTATTCCCTGTTTATTTCTGTTTACCTTTGAGGCATAAACCCACCAGAAACTGACTTTCCTTTCTGATGTTAGCAAATGGTCATGTTTTTAATTTTAACTACAGCGCCAAATAACTTACTGCAATTGCTCATGTGGGTAAAAGGCATGTGTGTGTCTGAGCAGATGGAAAACACAAAGGTACACTAAATGCTGTGACAGCAGCATAGGAGTCATCTGTCACACATATGCTTATCATTTCACTGGAGACAACCAAAACACACACGCCAGATCATGGTCATATGTTTGATTTTGTTTCATAAGGCCTACCAATCCCCACACCATCCTACTCCACTCAAACATGCTAATGTACCTGTGCTCTGTTCTAATTGGTCCCAGTGATGCTTGCCCTGCTCCACCTGTGTTCATGGGAAGCCTCCAGTCAGTCCTGCAGTCAGGCCCCCACCACTGGGTGCAAGCATGAAGCAGTAATATTATGCAAACAAACACTTCTTTGTTGTTTGGCACTTTTTTCACCAACCCGCGACTGTGGAAGAAAGGGATAAAGTAATGGGAAAAGAAAAGAATAAGGGTTGGGTGAGTTTGTGAGTGTTGGGGGGGATTCATGAATTCATTATTGTGATTACCTGAGGTGTGCTACTTTACAGGGGGTAATCTGCCAGCCTGCTTCATACCCTCCAAACTTTAGCCAGTCCGCTAATGAGTGCTTGGAAAAGTTAGTCAAGGTGGAGAGGTGCTTTGAGGAGCTATACACCCCAGACTATGGTGTTATTATATATGCTGGAGCAGAAAACAAAGGACACACTTTTAGAATAGCTTGTAACAATGAATCTTGTTTCAGGCATTTGTTTGAATTTTAAGTGCACATAGCTGAATGGCAGTATGAGTATTGGCCAATTGATGACCTCAGAACACAAACAACAAAAACAAACAAACAAACAAATAAAAACTAAACTAAAACCACCCCCCATACTTGTTTTCAGCTTGGCACCTAACATTGACCCAAGTATGACAATGTGACTGATCTGTCATATTAAGAGCCACATTTTCTACATCACTTTAGACAACATCCCGGATTAGTCATCAGGACACAAGCTAGTCACATTCAAAGGTTTGCTTCTCTCTAAGGTGATGTTGAGGACTGCAGCTTCCCTCCAACAACTGCAAGAAGAGGGGGATTAGATGCTAGATCAGTCCCTCTTTCCTTCGCCCCTTCACTCTCTTTTTTTCCTCCCCAGCAGCTAAGGCCATGGCTTTAGAGAGACAGCTGCCATGAGCAAGGCTTAGGACAGTCCATGGGGACAGAGAGAGTGAAAGTGTGAATGTCAAAGAATAACAAAAAATACAGGAAGAGCCTGGTTTAAATGGACAAGACAAAGAGGCGAGAGGGAGAAAAATTCAACAAGGGAAACCAGAAGATATATACTGATTAAAATATATATAGATCCCGTAACGTTCTCCTTCCTCTTGCCCTATGCCTCTTCTTTATCACACAGCATCAAAACATAGCTTTAGTCCCCTGAGTGGCTGGCCTTTTTATCTGCTCCCTAGCTTCCCACGGCGGGCCGCATGCACCCATAATCTGCTGCCGTTTCATGTCTGGAGCGCTGTAGAGGAGGATAAGGGACTTGTTCAAGTGAAGATCAATGAGGTTGTATACATAGCATATGTGCATGAGGAGAGTGAGTTTCTTTTTTTATTTTTAAGGTGGCATCTGATCTATTGCAAAAGAACATTATATATGGATATGTTGAGAAGCCATATTTGAGATCTGGAAGTTTGGAAATAATTGACATCAAACTCCTGACCAAAAAGTCAGTCAACATTCAGGGTACATTCAAACGTGGGGTGAAACTTCCGTCATACACGCAGCATCTACTTTTTTTTACTCAACCAACTCTCTGAGGATCATACATGGAGGTAGATACCAATAAAACTGTAAACATGCATACATTACACATTTGTTAAACACACAATTGGCTGTGTGCTACAAGTGCCATGTTATTTAAAACAGTGCCAAGTGTCTGTGCCTGAAATATCAAAGCAGACTGGTGAATTGGCAGCAATAGCCAGGGTGTGAAACTGTGTTAGTGAAAAAAAGGAATCAACAGGAAGTGTTTTCTATTCACTCCACAGCTGGCTGATACGATCTGCGAGGACTAATTGTGCATCAATTGGAGGCTGTAGAAATTCTCTACTTGTGCTTTAACTGTTCTTTGTACTGTTGGCTACCCATTTTCCCACCTAAGTGGCACACACTGATACCAGAGTGGGGAAAAAAAAGACTTGAAAGTGCAACAGAAAAGCATTGGGAAACACAAAATACAAAACACACAAAAAACAGACCAGCGACCGCAAAGTCAACCCTAATCCTGACCTCCCCTACCCCTCTGGTGACTGCAGGAATATGTACAAGAAAAAAAATACATGCAGTAGTAAAGTGGCTCTAATAAGAGTTGGGGTTGAACTAAAGATAATAAAGACAGAGGAATAGAAATGACGTAGAGTTGATTGTGTTGGAATGAAAAAGGGGGAGGGGGAAAACTTTGCAACAACTGATCAAAGTAATTCCCACAGGAAGCCTCTCTTAATGAGAGCTGTGCAAGAGGAGAATGAAGGAAGAGAAGAGTGAAAGAGAAGTATGGCACACCATTCCTACATTGAAAAAACAGGAGATGAATCTTATACAGCATCTAGCGGAAGACATGAGTATGTGTATGTGTTGTGGGGAGGGGGGGGTGTTTGAAGGGAGTTTTCAAGATGGTTTTAACGTCTTCACTGAGGGAGCGTCAGAGGCAAGGCCAGGTTAATTAAACCCAAGGGAGTACCAGCTGAGGGGGCCCAAGTTTGAATATGTCACTGAAATAGCATGAGTATGTCAGCTGAGGCCGGATGGCAGGGCTCGGCAAGCAAACATGTTGACTATGCATTACATGCTAAGAGGAAGAGAGAGAAATACAGACAGTCAGACAGAACAGGGTGGGGGCTATGAGATAATTTGCGTGGTACTGATGCTGTGCTCTTCTATACCCACTGCGCCACCGGATTTCTCCGGAGTTATTAATGTTTGTCATTAGCTGCATTACGCTAGAGGACAGTGACTTGGGAAAAAAAAGAAAGAAAGAAAAAAAAAAAAAAACTTTTAGAAATTTACATGGGACAAATATTGACAATAGCGGCCTCCTGGGTCTTGGAGAAGAAGAAAAGATGCAAACTATGTTAATGAATGGTAATTAACCACTAGGGTTTGTCTCTCCTGGATCCCTGCTAAATTGGTCCCCGAGTTGCAGCTAGAGACAGTCCTGGCCTAATCCTTTATTATAAAAAGATAAAGGAAAATGACATAATTAGCATATATTTGAGAAGGGAGGGGGGATTAAAAAGTGGAATTATTTCTTTTTAATTCCTGAACGGATGATTCTTCACACTTTTGTTAATTATACATAGTAAAAAGAAAGGAAGAAAGGGGGAAAAGGGGAAAACAATAGCTGGGAGAGGTAAAAAAAAAGAGATGATATGAAGAGAGGAGTGTGAGGTCTCTTGTGTAGAAAACCAACTCAAGGACAGAGGAGACCGGGATCACGGTTTAATATTCACAATGAATAATAAGAGAGGGAGAAAAACAGATAAAAGGGGTTGAGGGTAGATGTGTCAAGGATGGACCCACTCCCCTAGTACACCCCCTGTGCTGTGCTGAGCTATGCTGAGCTGTGCTCATGTGGACCCTTGTTAGTGATGTCAACAGCAGGGGTCACTTGTTAAAGACAGGAACCATGCCAACAGTCAGCTGCCAATCACAAGAGAGGTGTAAGAGCCCTCCTGCTCACTAGAGCATCCTCAGTCACCATCACACATTGATTAACGGTCCTTTGAACTGCTGAAATTATCAAAATAGAAAAGAACATTTGGACAATAAATCAGACCATCAAATTTACAACAATAAATGCAGTCTTTGAAGAACAAAATGGGAAGAAAAAAAATCACTTTTATTCATGTTTATTAAAGATAATGATTAATAATTTGCATAATTGTCTATTAAATTATTATCCAAACAAATTCTTACACCATAGGAGCTAAGATAATTTGTATAATTTTAGCCAACTCATACAAAATTATTTGCTTAAAAATATATACCAAGCTTTAAGTTTAAGAGTGGAACAATCAGGTCTAATAAAGCGATCTAACAGTAAAAACTTTGCTCCGTTTGTACTCTGAACTTGCTCAAAGTGACAACTTGGCATCACTAGGTCAAGTTCGGGTGCCAAATAAATTAGGGGGAAAAGTAAAAGAAAGTAAAAAAGTCACATGTAAAAATTAGTGTAAGCATTTGCCTTCTCACCCCAGGTCTGCATTGTGAGTGGCTGTGCTTAAATTAGCTTGGCGCTAAAGGGCCCTCTCTGACAGACATAGTGCATTGAGTACTAACACAGATGTCGAGGGCTCATTTACAAAAGCTGGGCTGCTGTGTTGTGCCAGTGGCCTAGAGTGAGTCGACAGCGCTTTTCTCACAAATATTGGTTCTGCTGCCCCGGCTCAGCTTGGCTCAGCCCAGCTCCCACTGAGTAGGAGCTGGGCTGAGCCAGTGAGAGAGAGAAAGAAGGGAAGGAAAAAAAAGGAAGATGACAGTTTTCCCAGCCTCAGCCCAGGGAGTCAGGCTTTTTCGCTGACTGGTGTTACGAGCGTGGCCAGCTCTTCTGTCAGCACTTTCCTCTCCTTCATCTTCACGCGCAGAGCCTCCATTAGCTGGCCTGCAGAGGGGATCTGCAGAGGAGGCAAAGGATACAAAAAAGGTGGGGAGAGGGGGGGTTTCATTGGTAGAAGGGGGTTAAGAGAAAATAAGGAAAACATACAAATACACCAAGATTAAAAAAAGCTAAATTTTTGACACCTGGCAGCTTTTCAGAAAGCCTATTTGTTATCTTGTGAAACTAGAGGACCTAAAATGGGACCTCCACAATTGTGAACATTTTGAGGGGCCTTTAACATTGAGTACTTTGATAAAGCAATTCGCAAAACAGATTGCACAGCACAATTTTCAGCATTTCACACTTGTGCTTTTTTTTTTGATTCATTCTTAATGAGTGATAATCCACAATGTTTCAGGATTGAAAGAAGGATCACATTTTCCCAAGTCTGTCTTGCCATTCACATGTCTGCAGATACACCTAAGCTCCTTTTGTTGTTATTTCTTTCCATGGCAGTGATCCCTAAAGTAACTGTGATGTAAGGACGAAAGGACAACAGCTACAGCCCTCATTCTTAGGTTCAGTTTGAGGTTTCAACAGTTTAAGTCAGGTGAATCAAAGGCCTACCGCCTTGATTACTATCACTTCACTGCAGCTTATCAGGGGATTACTTTATCTGTCAAAAGGAGGTATTTTGTGGTAAAAGTGCACATGAGTCTGAGCATTTGGCCTCACATGAGCAGTAGAGTAACTGGATCATTATCTGATTCTGAGTTTTTGGTATGTTATCACATACACTGAACAAGGTTTAGAAAGAACAAATATAAGATAATTTAAACAATATCTTTTAATTGAAAGGCTGTGAATTTTGCTCCTCATCTTGGACTGGAATCATATAATAAATGGGTCTCTTCATGGCCAACATGGACTGATTACAGAAATAACAACTGTAAATATGGGTATTATTGCAAAGTATCATAATCTAAACTCAAAAAAGCGTGCAAGTCCAAGCAAGGGATAATAAAAACCACTGGTTTGTTTTGGTGGGGCTGTAGAAAAAAAAACAAACACTTTCCTGAGAAGTTAATCGATTTTTAGCCGATATGCCCTGAAACATAATTAAAAACAGTCTGCAAACCAATAGGGACATTTGTAGTGATCATACAGAATGACAAAGCTGAACTAAGAGGGAACTTTGTAAGTGTGGTTCTTCAACTATTGTCCTACAAATGCTGAAAAGGTAAAAATAAAGAGGCTGGCTGGACTCATCTCACACTTAGGGCTAATTTGTTGTTCCTGTGAATCGACACAAGGATTTTATGGTCATTAGGGCGTCTGATCAAAGGAAGACATGCCTACTGTATCACCCATAAATATTCAATTCAAGTTATTTGCCTTTTACAAGCATGCTTTTTTGTGCAACGGAAACAAATTAATTCCCTGTGCATTTTCTCAAGTCACATGGCCTGAGATGAGAAGTGGACAGGCCAAGCTGAAAATAGTGACTTCATTATCACAAAATGTTTCACATTTCAACTCTTAAAAGAGAATGTGAAAGCATAAACTACTAAAGCATACTGACAGACACAAGCTTCCACAAGTACTGTAACAAATTTCACTGTATAACATCTCCAGGAGGGAATAAGAACACATAACACATATTGGAATTAGCTCTGTAGCTGGCATGATTAGGGGACACAGAAAAGCACTATGATGTGATTTGAAACCATCATCTTATCAATTTCCAATACATCTAGAGAGTGAGAGGTGCAGAAACTGGCATGCGCATTCAAAAACACACACAGACCCTGTGCCCCTTGACACCTTTGTGTTCTTCATTAAAGGTAACATGATCTGGGAACACAAGGCCCCGTGTGCTGGGAAGTGTGTGTGAAAGTGTGAGTGAGAGTGTGCACACGAGTATGTGCTGTACAGTGGGGAGTCAGTTCCAGCAGCAGTGGATGCATCAAACACACAGCATTATTCCTGAGAGAACTACTACACTGAAGTTACTGCTGAGATATCTCTCCCTGCCTTCATCCATCTGGGAAAACTCACTCTATCTGTCTCACTCACACACACACTCAAATAGACATACACATACAGAGAGAGAGAGAGACACACACACACACACACACACACACACTTACTTTCCTGATCAGCTAATTGCACTTAAAGCCACTAACTATGCAAACAACCCCCACTAAAATAAAGACAGCCACAACACAGGGCTCTATGGGACAAAAAGTGGAAGACTGGATCATTAAAAGTACAGATATGGGAATATGAGTAAACAACACTAACAGGTAAACATGATCTAGATAAACCTATCATGAGTATTATTTAAGCCTAAAATATCTTAAACAGGGATGGACACGACACTCCAGGAGTATCTTCAGGGAACTCTTATTACACAAAGTGAAGGGATGAAATGAGCGATGCAACAAACGCTCTGACTGATGGTCAGTGCCCAAACTCCTGAAGCACATGGGTGGCCCTCTCATACCCTTCCTTAAAAAAAAAAAAAAAAAAAAAAAAAAAAAAAAAAAAAAAAAAAGAATAAGTACTGTTTGCCAGACAGCATGAAAATTTGTACCATGTTTTGTTAAAGTAGAGATATTTCACTAAGTACGACAAGACACCTACTGAGCCTCATGTTTGATCAATTATTCTATTGTGTTAAAATAAAATATGTCTCATTGTCTTCTAGTGCAATGAAACACAAGTATTCACGCTAAGGATCACAAATGGGACAAGCATGACTATCAGTCCTTTTGATCTAACTGTCGTATTTGCTGCGGACTGATACCCTGCAGGGTGGTTGGAGGTAAGCTGTGATGCAGCTGCTCTACTTGATCCTCTGGGCTGCTTAAGGCAGTTTTAGGAACTGGCAGTAATGTTATGCAGCAGTTGATTTAGCGGGGCCCATGTCTCCTTCAGCAGACCTAGCCAGCACCAGTGCTAAGCAAGACAGCCACTATATTTGCAAGAGGTCCTGTCCCCTTTGGCAACAATGAAATAGCTACTGTAGCATTAAGATGCTAACTGACAACCATTACTATTCAAAAGGCCCTACAGAACAGACCTTTTGTTTAGGTATGATTTCATGAACATCTTACACAAGTGAACTGATGTGTAAAGCCACTGATAGGTTTGTCTGTGTGTGTGTGTGTGTGTGTGTGTGTGAGTCTATATATATTTATATATAGGTGTGTGTGTGTGTGTGTGTGTGTGTGAGAATGGACAAGGACACGAGCTGCAAGCAAAAGGTGTTTTTATGAGCCAATTAAATGACATTGCTACTCTATAGCCTGGAGCACACCTCAAGGCAAGGAGCAGCTCAAAGCTGTACACAAGCGACCATTGTCTAGTAGTGGCATAACACAGCAATTTTTTTTTTCTGAAAAGATCGATTATTCCAGCTCTTTTGTCTTCTCCCTTGGAACGAATTAGCACAATTATTTCCAGGGGCCAAGTTTTTGAGGAGTTGTAGAGATTGTGTCAGGCTGTTGGATATCTAAATGTGTGAGAATGAGGAGGGAGGGGGAATACTAAAAGAGATATAAGGGTGTACATCATTCAAATCTCTGCATGTGTTCAGGAAATAGAAACTGAGTGTTTCAGTTATGCACCAGTTTACTATCTTATCAATATGATTATAATTGCTATATGAAATTCAGAAGTTGTTGCTGTTTTAATTTCACTCTAACATTCTGTCACTGACGTGACTTTTGCAGCCATTCAAAAGTCCTAAAGGAGTATGCATATGTATACAAAATTATAAATCATATATCAATTAATTAGTTTATGTAAAATAATACATATAGTATATCTGTACACTACAGCTTGATTCCAATAATTTCAATACCTCTAAAAAAGTAAGGTGTCAGTTTTGACTGAAATCACAAGCGTTTTTCCACTATGGTGAAGGACTGTTACAATTCTTTGTCCCTGGCTGGTGGGCTGTCTCCAATCTAGGCCACAATTCAAGGTAAGGGAGATGTAGTTACAGTAGTTTTATCACATAGAGGAAAAAAAAAAAAAAAAAAAACAGCTCTTTGATCTTTGATCTCCTCACTTTTGTTTGAAAATCAAATTTATCAAACGGGGGAATAACAACAACAACAACATGGTAAATATATAAAAAAAAAGAAAAGACCAGGCACAAAGGCACTACACTAAGAAGTCTTGCATTTGATTATCTCTGATAATGAATATGTCACATTTGCAAAACGGGGCTCAGGTAAGAAAATCACTAAAGCACCGACAAGCCTATTCTCTCCCTCTCCCTCGTAATTATCCACCCCTGTAGTGGAACAGATCCTTCTCTTTTCTCCCCTTTTGGCCACAAGAGACTGATATGAAAGGGAATTGGACACTTGGGGCCACAAATACTGTAATTAAAAATCTCTCCTTTTCTTGATACGTTGTTTGCAAACATCATTTCAGTGTGCAACATGCATTTGTTAGGGATCTGACCTAAATACACCCTAGATTAAACACAGGAAAGCACTGGGTCTTTGTTTCAGGTTCCTGCTCATTAAATGTGAAAATTAGGTGATTCAGGCATGACTCGGGTTTAAATATAGAAAGGTGATATCCATACAAAAGAGATGCAACCTTAAGGTAAAATTCAGCAATGAAAAACACACCTGTGATTTTGGCTCATTGGTCCTGGTAAGATACTGCATGCAACGTAGTGATGATCAAAAGCAGTTGCTCATTGTACAAACGGTCATATCCAAAACTAACTGTGAATTAAAAATTAAATTAGTTAAATAAAAAAGTTTATTCAGTGACATAAGGGGGTTTAACACATCTACCCGTTTATTGAGTGAGGAACTGTCCACTTTCATCATCAATTTCATCATTCTATTGGTGTTCATTTTAAAAGTCCACTGGGCTCAGAAGAACAGCACTTGGGTAGAATCAGAAGGCAGTAACCTTTAAGTTCCATACCTCAAGAATAAAATAATTTAGATAAACTAATGCAGGCAATCTAACCTGGAATGTGCTGTTTGCTAAGATGTAACTCAACATATTAAGTGATGACCCCAACTATCTAATGGCAAAGGAATAACACAAGCATCAACAAGCTATATGTTTTTCTATGCATGTAAAATACAAGTTCAACATACTGAATGAGTTACGTAGCGCCATGGCATTTACACCAACTTTAGCACCAGTGACCTCCAGGGAACTTCCCTTGGTTTCAGTGTCATATTTACAGTACAAAGGCTCTGCTCAAGTCCCCTCTCACGCATACAAACACACTCAGAGAGACGAAAAAAAGAGTGGCTGATTTAATTAGCTTGATCATTAAATGAGGCTTAATTAGAGTCACTTTCCATCAGAGGGAAGTGTGGGACTCAGAGCTGTTCGTTGTCATTACAGAGACATAATGAGCCACGCAGTACAACATGCTACCCCTCAACCTCACAGCACTGACAACAATAGAAAACTTTCTCATACATTAGTAATGTAAAGCATGGAGTCTTCGATATGTTTAACAGTGAGGGTTCATGACGTAATGCACTACGAGTAGCAATATGGTGAGAAGCTTTGACAAGACGTGACATAAATAAATGTATATATATATATATAAAAGAAATGACATTTACTGGTCTAGCAATGAGCTACAGCAACCTCTCCCCAAAGTTCGATAAAGGTTTGAAATTGCAAGATTCATTTCAACCCTGTAGTCCATCCATAAACGCCTTTGTTGTTTTATAACATGTCCAGTCTAGATTGGCCAAGCCTCGCTACCACTGTCTTAATGTAATGCTCACCTGCTTGTTATAGTTTGGAAGCTGATAAGAAGTGATGCTTGTACGTCTCCCTTGGGTGTGATCGTGAGGTAAATATTAGCAGGCCCTCAGCGTCACCCCATACCAGTAAACCAAACCACTGTCCTCTCATAAAGAAATCAACAGAGTCGATGACTTTTTAAACGTTATTATGCTGTCATGAGGCTTTAGATGGGTATGTGTGTGTACAAAATTAGTCTGAAAAATGATCTGGAGGGAATGTGTGTGTTTGCGTGCGTGTGCACACGCTTTCATGCACATGCTCCTTCTGTTCATTATTGGCCAGCAGCAGAAGCCAGTCATTTCCCTGTCTTCATAAAGACTTGGCCCATTAAATTCTACCTCCAGTCAATAATTAGGACTCCACAAATAAACCAAAGGCAATTAAATCAATGCTTCCCCGGGTCGGTGCCTGGACCCCACAGCCCACATGGACACTCCATCTTCACTGTTGGCCTTATTCATGGTGGGTTGCTGTGGAGCCATACAGTGCACCCCCTGGCCTGCTCATGATTATTAGATAGCACCGTCCCTTGATCCTGGCTATGGAGCACTGCTTATGGTGACTCTCTACTGAGAGGCATAGGGTTTGATTTCATTAACTCACCAGTGGAGGTGAGAAACAACAAAATGAATGCAATGTTTCATTTGGTTTTGAGTGAATATGTGAGGCGGAGATAAGGGGGCTCCAGAAATCTATGCCACTTCGTTGGCATTAAGGGAGCAGTAAGTCAACATGTACGTGGTCATTTCTCTACATTGTACTGTTTGCCAATGTGTTGTGGATGTGTCTCCTCCTTGTTATGTTGACATGTGGCAGTGCATGACAGTGATGGTGAACCATGGCCCACACATACAGACACCCACACCACTCTTTGGTCTTTCATGTACGAGTGCAGGCACGCACGCTCTCTCTCGCACACACACACACACACACACACACACACAGAATGAGTGATGGGTTTGCTATTGACAGGGCCACTGAGATAATAAAGTGCTGTCCCGCTGGCAGCTCCATTAGGCACTGACAGTGACAAGATGAGGCTGGCGTGAGTGTGCACGTGCACATGCACATTTCCACAAAAAACCATTCCCACACAGATGGACACATCCTCATCCTCTTTCAGTGACAGCCAGCCAGTTAAGGACATGGATTTCGCTCTCATCTTTCCTTTCCTTTCACTGGGTCTATTTCTGTCTGTGACTTTTTATCCAAAGAAGAGTGAATGAGTACAGCTCGAGGGTAAGATCATATCACTATTAGGGGAGTGAGTGTGTTATTAGTGTCACAGAAAGGGTGACAGGCCAGGCCATTCCACTTCGCAGATGTTCTGCTTGGTGAGCCTTTCATAAGCTATGACAGAAAGTAGAGAAATCAACGGGGTACTGTATGAAACCAGTTGAAGTGGATTCCCTCACAGAAGAAATGCTGACTTTTTCGATAACTAAACTAACCAGTATTTAGGTTCCAAAATGGTCTTGATCTGGCCCTTCTCTGGTGGTATGTCAGCTGTAGTGTACTGAACCTTATATAAAAAAGTACTAAGTCTGAAAGAGATGGGCACGGAGACTGGTGTCTTCTTAATATGGCACAATTTAAAAATACAGACAACTGCAAAACAGAAAAGAGAGAAAAGGACTATAAATAAATAAGTAAACAAAAAACAGAACAAGATGGGCTTGAAAGGTGATACAAAAAGTCTGTTTCAGTAAGAGGGGGGTGACTGTGGTGGTCCCAGTGGTCCCCACAGGGACCTGGGGGCAAGTCTCAGCCTTGTCATACTCCACTCTTCTCTTCCTCCACTCCACTCCCCCCCCACTCCTCCACCACCCCTGTTCTGCCCACGGAAAACGTCGATAGCGGGCTGCCGGTGCCGAGGTCTCTGGTGGACACTAGCTCATTCTCCCAGCATCGACAGGCCCGCCAAATCAATATTTAGTTCCCCACTAACAAGCTGCCTCGGGGTCTGAGCCAGAGAGAGAGAGAGAGAGAGAAAGAGAGCGAGCGAAGGGGAGAGAGAGGAATGCGGGACAGTGGAGGATGGCAGAGAGAGACAGAGAACAGGGACTGAGAGCTGTCCAGCTAGAAGGGGAAAAACATGGATTCAGTAGAGTGTTGTGTGTGTGTGTGTGTGTGTGTGTGTGTGTGTGTGTGTGTGTGTGTGTGTGTTTGTGTGAATGTGTGAATGTGGGAGGGGGTGAGGAAAGTGGAAAGGTCAGGAGAAGATCTGGGGAACAAGAGAACAGTGTCTGGTGTGTGTCGTGGTGCGGAGGCGACGCATGAGTGCCTGCGGCAGCCGCTGACAAGAACACAGACAAGACACACATACACACACTCGACACTCTCAATCATACACATATCACAGCAAGCAGACGTTGATAGCACTTGAGTAAAGCTCCAGCAGAGCACTCACAGATGAGTGCCTGTGCACACAAAGACTTGCTCACACACACACACAAGCATACACACACAGTGAGGTTGTAGTTGCTGTTCATTGTTTTATCTTTTGCATCATTGTTTTAGAGCCTGAAGCAAGAAATATTTTGGAGGGAAATAAAATGTACCGTTTACTGGATTAAATATGTATCTACTTATACTACAGATATACCTTTATTGGTAGGCCAAATATTTTTGCCTAATATAAAGCTAATATACAAATGAAAAACTTGAAAGGAAACTTGAAAATTAAGTCTTTGAACTAGGAAAGTATAGCTGTCTAAAGACTCTCTAGTCTTTCAAATAATTTGTAGTTATGTACACTTAAAATGGAACTGAAACTTAATATAACATACCATAAACAGACAATTTTAGTGTTATGTTATCAAAAATTTGACAATATTTATAATTTTCAACAAATTACCATAAGGATTATCAACAAATCAATTCATCATAAAAACTCATACAAACATCTGTCTGCTTGGAACAGTATAAAAAATGCAGTAAAAGAAAATGTTGCATGTATAATTTTCTTTGTGATGGAATAGGTCAAGTGGTGTTAAATCATATATTAGAGACTGTGTACTAACCTGAAAATTTGATTACAGAGTACCTGTAATCAAATTTTCTTTTTCAAAAATTTGTTTTTCAGAGAATATCACTGTTCCATTTCTTTTTTTCTTTTTTCTACTTTAAAAGGTACATTTTCTGCTAGTTCTCTGATCCCTCTGACACTCTGGACAACATATTTATTTAACTTCAATTAAAAGGAACACAAGGCTGATAAACCAATTTACTATAAAGGACAGTTGCTTATAGTTTGCTTGTGACTCTTCATTACTGAGTGTGTGCAGGAATATGCAATATTATTGCAGAGGCGCGAGTCTTACCTTTTTTTGTAGGATGTGGTTAAGTTGGTGTAGCCATTCCTGGTCTCTTGGACTCTCCGAACGTGCCTCCATTCCCTGCAAACACAGCAATGAATATGTATATTAAGTTGGAGACTGAAAACTACACATGGTGATAGACATGATGCTGATGTTCACAGAAACTACTTATATCACCTGTAATATTACTGCTTCGTATGTGGGGTGGGGGTTGGGGGTGGGGGGTTAGGGGAGTGAGTCGGACTTGGTGTGCAGAGAGAACCTGCCTCTGCCGCAAGACACCAGACAGGACCTTGAAGAAGCTCTCTGGAGACTCAATGACACGGTACGGCAGTATACATTTTCATGCTACTCGTGCATAAAGACCTAACAGAGCAGCAGCCTTGTTGCTGCTAATGGACAGAGTGAAGAGCAAGTGCGTGGCCATGTACACCTCAGCACTAATGTGCTACGTCTTCACTTCGAACCCCAGCTGTTGCTGCCCGAAATGATGTGACGAGCCTTATACTCCCTCACAGGGACACTGGGAGGGCAGGATGAGAAAGTGTGTGTGTGTCTGTGTGCAGCTAAATTTAAGTGACAGGAGTCCACTTCAGTGGCTGAATGTGCTAGTATGCCCTGAAAATTTCCAAATACTCATAGCAGCATGGATGTAAGGTTTTGGGATGAGTGAGAAAAAATCTGAAATACCATTTTCTGAGAATTTTGAGACTAGAAATATTAGCAACGTCACTGCTGAGGAAGGACATAGAAAGCATTACTGAACTTATTATAAACATCATATTATCAATCTGTATTTGTGCATTTTTTTTGCAGCAGCTGACTGCACATGTTCCATAAAGTCTTGATATGAATAAAACTCAGCGCTATAAAAGAAAATGATCAAATACATCAATATATACGTTTTCAATAATCAATTAGTGCTGCTCATTTATCTTGGTCTAACAGCCACTATAATGGAAGCTTTACATTTTGTTCTTAAACTTTTTGGCTCAGATAATTAAGGCATTAGACAAATCCCAATGTCGATGAATAAGCTCTAAAGTTGCATCTAGTTTTATGCCCTTTGACAACAAAACCTTGACCTGACAAAAGTCAGTGGTTCAAACGCATTATGTTTGTGTCACAGCGTGTATGACCAAAGCCTGCCTGGGATTGAGTTCTAGAGAGCTGTGCAGTCTTTAGCTGTCCCCAGCTCTCTGGAACCCTCCATGTGCGATCCCAGTGATGGCACCATGGCTAGGCTAATTTCAGTATATACCTAATTAGTGACTAGTGGATGGAGAAAATGTTGAGGGAGTGTAAGTGGTTACATCAGTGTGAGAGAAAAAAGGGGGCGAGAAGAGATCCTTTAAGTCAGTGCTGCCTTTAAGCCTCCCACAGCTGGGCTAAGCATAGTTTGTGAAAGAGTGTGCGGGAGAGTTTGTGTGCTTGTTCACCCTTGGTAGATATATAACGAAGTACTGACCCTCCATCTAACATTAGGTGCAAAACAAACTGGCCTGGCAATTATAGCCTTATTACATCTGGATCATTAACTCCACAACAAGTTGGCCAGGGAGCCTGGAGCTGCTTGGCCCTCACTGGTCCTCAGTTGCACACTATGGAATGGATAGAGGCAAAACAGCGTGATACATTTAAGCACATTTGCATGCCTTCTTTTCATCTATATATATATATGAACATTGATTTTGCGTGAGTGTTTTCATATGTTCGTGTGTATAGAAGCTGTTGCATGTTTCTGCATGATCTTAAAAACAACAAATCAGCAAACCAGGCCTAATGCCTAATGCCTGAAATATGTAGCCTTTCAAATAAACGTTTTGTAGGAGTAGTGGGAATGACATGAAGGTCATCTGTTCCCAAAATCCTCCAAAATATAACCACAACCAGGAATAATTCATTTGAACTTTCTGATATGCCAGAAATTCAAAAATGCATTGATTTCTAAACTGAGTACCGATGCTCTACAATTTTTAAAACTTCTGCAAATTTTGTTGACAGGAAAAATCTGGCAAACTAAAGAAAAGTAGCAATGTTGCTGATAGAACGTTCTCATTTACAAGTGAAACTGAAAAGTAAAAGCAACCCAAGTGTGAGGCCTTAGGCCTGTGCTCTCATTCAGAATTGAGGTACCACACAACCAAATGAATAAATGAATACCCTTACTACAGTAACTGTTGGACTCCTGATACACTCATGTCATGTGTATAGTCTCATTTGATATAACGATTGTGCAAAACCATGATCCAGTTACACTTCTAAAGCAGCAAGTCTAAAGGCCTGTAACAGATTTGTAAAAACTTTTCAGCACATTGATAACACACGTGACAAACAAGTCTCGGTTCAGAACATAGATAGGTGTATAATGTAGATCTGTTGCTTACTTATTCAGTCTGATCTGCAGCCCTCGGGCAATGTTAAGACAGTACATTTTATTTTAACTTACCTCTAACTAACTAAAATAACATAAAGTCATCAATAAGATTTGTCTCTTTCCCAGAGTTGAAGTTAGTGGACAAATAAACCCACCCCTGTTTCTCCATGACCTTAAGACACTTTACAAAAACAACAAACATATACAAAAACAAGCAATTCCTCTGGGATTGATTTTAGACTCTGCGCAGACATGCACCTAAAAGGTTAATTTTACATAGTGACAGCATTTACAATTGGGGATATAAATGTAACACCAAGCAACCTGCCACTAACCACCATTAATGGAACAGAGAAAACAAGTGGTGAGGAAAAAAGACTGATTTTACCCAAGGAGGTTTCATTTCTGATGTGGGGGACTCTTCGTCAAGTGAGAAACGGTTCTCTGTCATCTCATGGGTGGAGCCGGGCTGTACAGGTCTAAAATTGGTTTCAAGTGTGAGTAAGTGCTTGGTGTGCCGTCTCTCATCTTGTGATAGATGGGTCGGAGTCCCCAGGGAAGGGAGTTTGATTGTAACATGGGGTTGCTAATTGACGACATGACTGGGTATGAGCTATAGTCCTACCAAGTTGGAAAAGAGCATGAAACTCTGACTTTGAGCAGATAGCAGTCAATGGCAAGAATTTTCACTTCAATTACTGCTTCCACCAGTGAGAAAAAATATTACATATTAAATCTTATATCAAGTTTGCCGGATACTGCAAGTGTTGACAGGTTTTTGATCTCGTTGAGCGCATGAAGACTGTCTTTAAACATAAAGTCACATCTTTCTCTGTTGCACTGCAACATTCCCACTAATTAGAAACATGCCTTGGTGAATTGCTCACCTTTTCAAATGAGTGCTTGGTGTTTAGCCTTGCTTACTTGCACATATGTATCTGCACATCAATAAGAGAAGGTCAGACAGAGGCAGAAATTTCTGGCAAGGCTAGGTAGCATTAGATAGAGGGGAAATGAATTAGGAAAACAGGACTTCTCTTTCTCTTGTTTTCCTCCCATCTCCACCAAATATAATCTACAGTATCTGTTCCCAGCTATAAGGTCAAAGTTATTGTAGCTTCATGCCACTAATTTAGTCTGAATTGACAAAGAAGATACCCAACACCACAAATCAATTGTGATGAAATAACATTTTTCCATGTCTTCTGGTGCAATCATTGAGCAAAACCCCCTGAAAACTTTAGGATAGGAAATTTTTACAGTATAGAAAATCTATCATAGGTAAGTTGTGTGCTGTGGGCATAATCTAGATTAGATATAGATCCTCAACTCAGCATTTGTATAAAATGTTGACCCACCATCTCTTAGCCTTACCTGATCAGTTTCCATTATGTCTGCAAGATCATTCTCTGACATATTGAGGATGGAGGCAGCAATGGACTTGGCTTTGATCATAGACTTGGCCGAGAGACCGCCCTTTACTGCCACAGCGTTGGCCTGCCTCAACCTCCTCCTCTTCATCAACTGCTGCTTGACCTCTTGAATGTCTAAAAGTATTTCACTGGCCAGGGCCTGAAGGAGGAGGAGGAGAAGGAATAAAAAAGAAGACTATGATGAAATGGATATGGAAAAACAAGAGGGATAGCTCTGCCTGACAGATGAATAAATGAAATTGATCAAGCATGCGCCAGAGAGGCCTAGTACATTATGGAGGAATATTGAGTTTGACACACTCAGATTCTCTTCGGTTTCGCCTCACGCTCCCCTGTAGGAATATGGACCTGAGGGTTTGTTGCCCTGTCGATTGAAAGCTGAGGGAACACAGCTTTGATATCAAACACACCCCAAGTTTTGCTAAAATCTCCACAGACAGAGAATCATGCATCAGAGAGAGAAAGACAGAGAGCTACTGAAAATACAGCCATTCATTTATTTATTTGCTTTCTAAAGGTCTCACAGTGCAACAGGGCAGCATAACACTGTTAATAATTAAGCTATGAAGGGCTGTTTCAAATGGTGCCCGAGTGAATGGCAGGTGAGACGAGGAAGGCCTGGGATGGCACAGTTGTCGGGCACTAAATGGGAGTTTGCTCTAAATACAGAGAGACAATTAAATGTTAAAACTGCCACTGTACACGAGAAAGTCAATAAAGTAAACTCCCCTTTGCTTCATTTTGAGCTTATTGATCGAGGCAATAATCTTCTGTATCATTCCCTTGTAAGCCTGCTGAAAAGCTGACCTTGGAATAGATGGTGAGAGGAGGGAAAGCAAGAGACAGGAGAACTTACAGTACACACACACACACACAAAAAAAATAAAAAATAAAAAATAAAATTACAACTTGCTCTTGGACAATACACATTATAACCACACAAGCAAGAAGTTCTATGTGTATAGACACATACACAAAGTACAAAATACAAACATACAAAAACACTTGAGTGCATTACAGTAACAACGGTAGTCACACATGAATAATTTTGAATAGCAACCAACATTTCCACTCCACTTTTAATTTCACACAGGTGGATCAGATGTTTTTTAGAAAACCTGTGGTAGTCCTCACACGAGAGTGCTGGGTGAGCAGTTAGAGGCCTGCAGCTGACAGTAGGTACAGCAGGAGTGTTGCAGTTTGCCTGTTATCGAGGAATATACACAAACATACTTAAACTACAGAGAGTTCTGGCATTCAAAATATGAGCAATTAAGAAAACCAACAGAAAGCCCATTGTGATTAAAATAACAGGATAAAGAAAAGAAAGAAATTGGTATAGATGAATCAACTGACAGCAGATTGAATGCAATATAATAACACATTTGTGACTGGCCCAGTAAAATTCTCTATCATCCAAGTCAGTAGGTGAAGTTAGCTTTGAGTTAAGAATAAGCAAAACTGTCCTCATAAAAGGCGACAAGCAGAAATTATGACCATTGTTCAAAGATGGCCGAAGCTCTTTTTGGTGATTGGTGAGATCCTATTCTTTATTTACAGCATAATAGATATTCAGCTTCACTAGTTTTGGGTTATATTCAATCAACCTAAACTCTGCATTTGGACTAATTCACACAGAGATTAAGTGATGAATTTATAATTTATTCTCAGTCCTGGGAGAGACAAAAAGGAGGAGGAAGCGAATCACACACCCATGATATCCAAATATATACATGAAAGGTTTGCATGTGTTTATGTGTAAATTTCAGAATGTGATTGTTACTAGCATGCCTAGTACCAAAATCACTACAGCCAGAGGGCCAATTTAGACAGTACAAGGATTACTGCATGGAGATGGGGCTCAAATGAAGAGAAAAGACATCCTCCTTAATAACCAGCTACCTCCTTCGTGCACATGAGGACGCAAAGGGCCATTCAAATGTGTAAAGAGTAGAATGGGAGAAGAAAATGCTTCTAATGTGTTTAGATTATGCGGGCACTGTTGTAAAAAAGTGTGATCATTCAGTGAAACTAGGATTAAATGCCAAATTATGGAGGCACCTTCCACAGGTATATGAAAAGTATATAAAAAGGTAATCACACATAAAAATACTTTTGCATCATTGTTGTATTATACTCCATATCCAAGAAACACACCAAGTCTGAGTAATTAAAGATGAATAAAGAACAAATAAACAAACAAACTGCAAAATCCCTGCACAATCCTTGACTTTTCAACAGGGATGACAGACCAAAATATTCTGTACAAGTGTATGTTTGTGTATGTGTATGGGTGCTGTGGAGTAGTCACTTCATGCAGTGCCACTGTTAAGCAGTTCAACAGCAGTGCTTACAGCCTGGGGCGTGTGCAGGGGCCAAAGGGTTTTCTGGCACACACACACACACACACACACACACACACACACACACACACAAATAATTAAAAAAAAAAAAAATAAATAAATCTCAACGCACAGACACACACACACACACACACACACACACACAGTAGATACAGGCACAAAGAACACACACACAAAAAACAAGCTCATAAAGACACACACAGACACATCTATACACACATGCACAGCCCTCCAGTCCTGATCAATACATGACAAGAGTAAATCTCCTCCGGACGTCAGGCAGTCCAATCAAAGGGCTTGGTGTTCTTATAGGGGATCACAGGAGCCAAGGGGAGACAAACAATGATGTGAATCCTCAACAACAAAACAATGGCCCCACCAGCCTAAGGTTATGGGAATGTGGGAGAAGAGTTCTACGAGCATGAACTGTATTTCTATGCGCGTGTGTCTTTCCACATTTAATTCAGCTTCTACCTTTGGTTACATGGTAATTTGCATGCACGTGAGTCAACTTTTCTATATGAATGCTTGTGTGTGTTTATGTGTCAAATTTGAAAAAATATAAACACTTGAGTTGTTGGGGGATAAAAAAAATTCCAATTCCCTTAGATCTAACATAGCTATAAAAAGGCAAAGCTTCTTTATATGAATTAACATATATATCTGCTTTGCAAAGACAAAACAAAAGAAAATGGCCACTAAACATAATCTGCCACTTGATTAATGCCTTTTTGGAAATATACTCCTACCACTATCTATCTCTGCCAAGCCCTTTCCTGCTTTGACAGACAGGCATCAACTGTACAAAGTTGATAGACAGTCTTTATCAGTCTCTGCCAGACCCACATAGACTGACACAGACACACAAACACACCTCAAGGTGATGGATTAGGCCTACTAAAGAAAATGGTGCCCATTCCCATTGGGCACATAGTAGTTTTACAGTAATGGCCTGTGTCTCAAAGTGCATAAGTATAATGGCACATGGACAACTCATCCATCATCTAAAATGTATTAGGGAATCAGTTTTGGTGGCTACAGGTTAAGCAAGGTTGTGGCTACATCCTTTCCGCTAGCTACATAAGGATATTAAATTCATTACCATAGTTGGGCTGTGAAAACCAATTCACCAGCCGCAAACTTGCGACTCAGCTGCCTCCTTCTCCCAATCAGTGTGGTACAGCACTGTTTATTTACCTTCTTCTGCTATCGCACTAACCATGAGTAAATGATCAGTTGAAACCTCTGCTGTGCCCTTATCTTGATCACTGGCCAACAGTGTTCTGGCACCAGGCACAAACATCCACTAAGTTCATTTTAGGCGCAAAGATGAAGTTCATTACCAAAACACAATTCCATAAATAAATACATAAACATTTTTTATGTTCAGAGAAACAAATCTTAAAAATCAATATCTTTACTACATTTCCCAGTTTAATTCCATCAGAACAAACTAGAGATTGAAGGTGCTTATGTTGTTTTTAATATTTTTTTTATACAATTTAAAGTTTTATAACTTACTTTACAAGTAACTTGTAACTTTGGTAAGAAGACTTTTTTGGTTTGATTCTAAGACTTAACTCAGGAACCTCAAAGCTGCCAGTTTGAGGCAAAGACTACTCCACACTTCTTTTTAAATTGTGCACTGTGTGAAGCTACTGTAAATATATAAATATTTTAGAACCCGTTTTAAGGACCTATTTTTTTGCTAATGAAATAGGCTTTCTCCTTTGTAAGAGTCCTACTCAGCAATGGGGTAAGCACCTCTCTTACCCCATGCATATACACCCAGTTGGGAGGTGAGAGAATATGTGTCAAAATATCACAATTAGATATTTTCCCCAAATTGCCCAGTCCTATTTATTTGCTGAGAAAAACAATGCATATCAGCATCCACCTTCATTCTCGTATTTGCCAAGACCTGTCCCTTGCAGTGGAAAGAGTAGAAAGAGACTGGCCTGTCTCCCCACTTTCCCACTGCAGTCTCTTATCTACCTTAAAGACATAGCATTGCTAAGGTGACATCTTATAATGTGTTTTCAACTCAATGCAACGATGGCCAAAGGTCTATGACAATCACCACCTGTGCCCTGCAAAAAGCATTCAGTGATAGGAAAACTTAAAAATAGACCTTTCAAATTGTTTGACTGTAACTCTGGACTTTTGGCCTCTGATCCTGTGCACCTTTTTACTGTACCTGGATGAAAGCATGAAGCTGCTCCAGCTGGGAGTAGGCCGTGCCTAACTGTCTCTGAAGTCTGTCCAAGGCATGGGAACTCTTTTGAGTCAACCCCTCCATTTGCACAGTGGCTGTTTGTTCCAGTGCAGCCAAAGCTTGCTCACTGGCTCCCACACGAGCCTGTAGGGCATGTATGTGCTGCTCCTGTTAAGGTAAATTGTAACAATAGTAACCTTAATAATATTAACAAGTTATATATCATAAAGTAGTATACATGGGCAGCATGGTGGTGTAGTGGTTAGTGCTGTCGCCCCACAATAAGAAGGTTGTGAGTTTGGTTCCTGGCCTGGGTCCTTTCTGTGCGGAATTTGAATGTTGTACCTGTCTCTGTGTGGGCTTCTTCCCACCATCCACATACATGTCTAGGTTAACTGGTGATTCTATATTGACCGTAGGTGCGAATGCAAGCGTGAGTGGTTGTTCATCTCTGTTTATCTCAGTGTGTTGGCCCTGTGATGGACTGGCGACTGTCCAAGGTGTACCCCGCCCCTCACCCGGAGCATTGGCTGGAATTGGCTCCAGCAGCCCAGCGACCCGAAAACAGAAAAGCGGATGAAGATGAATTATAGTATATACATTGTTTCAGGGAAAAACAAATGTCTGCAAAGGCATTTTTTGAGAATTACTGTACTGGCAGTATTTGAAATTTCCTGACTTATGACTCCTTATGGTAGAGAAGGAATGGGCTGAAAGCCAAGCGACAACTTTCACCAGGGGTGCTTATTGAGACTTTGAGTCTGGTGGTTAATATTCCTATATATAATATTCCTAAATAGAAAGAGGACTCTAAAGCTTCTGCTGGAGTGTAATAGGAGTTTTATATTTTTCAAAATCCTAAAACGTTTCCTTTCTGTTTACCAATGCTGTTAAATATGGCCTGATTTGACAAAAACATTTTTTCAACTGATGTATACTGTGAGCACGACCCAATACAGAGAGGATAATTATACAGTTAAGTGCGCAAAATAAGACCAAACCATAAAAAAAAAAAAATCATCCAAACGTCACAGTGATGCAAAGTTGCAAATGCAACTTATAAGCAGCAGCAATTTGGCACTAACCTTTTTTTCCAGATCCTCTTTTAGTTTTGTACAGGAGGTCTCATGTTGGTTTTTCTCCATAGTTGCCATACTAAGTCTTCTCTTTAGCGATTCTATTAGAGCCTTTCTGTTAGCGGCCTCTTCTGATAAAGTCTTAACCTAAAAAGAGGCAGAGCAGTAGAAAAATGAGAAGCAAAAATGAGAAGCAAAAAAAAAAAAAAAATTCATTGTCTTTATTGTAAGTACCTTCTTCTCCAGCTCCTCCAACTGTCCTCTGTAACTTTTCTCCATCTCTTGCAGGAACTTCAGCCTTGTCTTCAGGTCCTCCACCAGCTGCCTTTTCATGTTCACATCTCGCTCTCTGTGGCTTGCCCTGAAAAAATACAAGATGATGCACACAAATATTTATTCAGCCATTATATAATGCATGAATGAGTATGAATTGTACAAAGACATTCATATTTGCGCATGTATACAGCAACTGCATTGCAGAACACATACACACACACAAACAAAACTGGCAGGCACAGTGTCCCTCTGCAGTGCATCAGGCGTGACAGCTCATTATGACAACTAAATACACTTTCATGCTGTTTGGGTAAAAGAAAGGGGGGGCACATTTGAAATAAGGATGCATATATAATTCTAACTGGCATATATTAGAACAAGTGCTCTGGCGGGAATGCTGCACTAAGTGTGACTAGGGAGTGCTTTTTGACAAACGACATTTCAAATCAGCCGCGACACTACTTATAACATTGTAATCAAGTATTTAAATGTTTGCTATTTTCAGCTCAGTGTTGCACCCATCAGATATAAAAACACATCAGCAGGAGATGATGGCTTGGGAGAGATTGATTATGAAGGGAATATGCTTCTTGTTTGTATTGTTTGTCTGTGTTCTGTACTGTGTGGATGACATTTCCCTAAAGAGAGGCAAGGTTAAATTGTAAACTGCTCACAGCTTAACTGTTGCAAACCTGAGCATTGGTTCCGATATCAATAAACTGCGGCGTTGATATGTTTAATATTCCAGCATTCAACAGAGCCAATTCATGGTGAGGCCTTGTTTTAAAAGGGCTCAGTATGTTAGCATGTTTTATTCTGTTTTCATAAAAAGGCAAATATGAGGCATTTTTCATGGTTGTCTACACATTGGGGAATAGGAACAAATAGAATAAAGATCATAAGGATGCAGTTAATTTAAAAAAAAAAAAAGTTGTTTTTTTTTTTTTTTTTAATTTCAAAGATGCATCGGATTTCTTATCTCCCATATGTATCATAGCTTGTGTGTTTTAAATAAACAGATGACGCAATGTAAGAGCAAACGCTTTCGTGTAAGTAAATGTCCCTGTCTCCCTTGGTGGATAAATGCCTGAGGGCAGACTGGCTAAATAAATGTGAGCTTGTCCTATTGGAGTGACATTAAATTAAATGAGAGAGGAGTCTAGCCTGGGGACTTAGAGGGGAAGTAGCGCTGGCTGGTTACCCCATGGATTTGGCCATTAATGAGAAAACCCATATTGAACCTTTCAGATGACTGTCTGGTGTTGACTTAAAGACGAAGAGCAGCAATAAGAGCCCCAGCAGCTCCCTCTGCCCCAGTGCTAATGGCAATTAGATCGACAACATTTATTTTAGATGTTCACCCCAAAAAGAATAGAGGATAAAAAAGAATGGAGGATATATGGTACTTCTGCTGTAGTGTGTGATCTGTATTTATGAGTGATAGTGTAAAGAAAGAAAGAATTCAAACTCTATCCCGATAACTCATGCGTTTGTTCCCTTTGTTCTGAGCTTGTTGGCAATATTGTTCATCAAACATGCGTCTATTGTAATGATAACAGTCAGTGGTCTGAAATGTATGTGCATATGTGTGTGTGTGTGTGTGTGTGTGTGTGTGTGTGAGAGAGAGAGAGCGCAAGAGCACATATTTCTGTGTATCTTGTTAAGAATGAAGTGCGGATGGACGTTTCATGTGGCTGATAGACAACAGGGCTAAAGATGAAAGAAGCAACTTCATAAATAAGGCAGGGCCATAGTGCCGGATATTGACTGAGGACATGCCGGTATACTTTGAAATTCATTTCTTTTTTTCCCCCTTCTCTTCTTTAAGGCGAAGCAGCCTTGCTCCCTGTGTGTGTGCTGAGATGTATATTTCAGAGACGTCTAGACATGTCTTTCATTCTGAGAAGGGGTCCCTCCATGGAGGCAAATGGAGGGTAGGCTAGAAGAGATGGTGAGTTACGTGTGTGCATGGTTGAGTGTGTGACTAGAGCCTGAGGAGAGGCTGAGGCTGTCGTGGAAACTCAGCTGAGGGATGTTCACTCAGTCTGGCTGTGATCCATTGTGCTTTGGTCACATACCCACTGTGATTGTACACATGCCCTGGATGCATTATTGAGAATGACAGGCAGAGGACACAGCATACAAGACAAAAAGAATGAGAGAGATGCTAGTCAAGTCCTTCTTTGCATCCTCTCTCAGTTGAAAGATGAAAGATAATACTGAATGATTATATATGGCTCTCACAACACTGTTCAAGTCTCAACTGTTTCCTTGAGCGAATTGTTTATAGCTATACATTCTGACTGTGTAATGCAGCGAGTGCTACAGTAGGTGAACCATGTAACTCATTAGGGCTTGTGGCCCACAGGCCAGAGCAATGTTGTGTGGGTTTTAGTGTCATGGGCCAAAATGGCTCCTCCTGCGGCACACAAACAATCAATACACTGCTTTGATCAGCAGTCCACATCAGCAGTACCGAACAACCATGACACAGAAGACACCCACGTGTACACATGTGTATTCACATTAATTTCTTCACTCATTTTTATCCACTCACTCATGAGAACATGCATAATTTGACAAATGATTCATGCAGAGGAGAAGCATGCATTAAGTGGAGTGCAGCAGACAGAGTGCTGCCACATGGTGGAATCAAACACTACAGATGAGAGCTGTACTGAATGTGGAAATATGCAGACATAAAGAGAGACAAAGTCAGAGAGGGGGTGCAGAAAGACAAAAGGTGAAGAATGAGCTGTACTGCAGAACATCAGGAAGAAAGGAACACAAAGAGAAAGAAATAACAGTATCGAGGAGGAAGATGTTAAACTAACTTGTCCTGCAGCTGGCGGAGCTTGACTTCGTTGTCCTGGAGTTGGCCTCGAAGGGCTTTGTTAGCTGCCACTTGCCTTGTGACCTCCGCACTTGCACTCTGGGGGGAGGGCACACAGGATGTCTGTGTGTTTATTAACATGTTTGATTGTGTGCTTTAGGAGGCGGGGAAGGTTTTCATGACACGACTGATGACAGGTCAGGCACAGCATGCCTCCTCATTATGGTTACAGCAGGAGGGTGGAAGGTACTAAAAGAGGTTAAGAGGAAAACTGTATTTTTAAAGTAGGTGAGATAAGAGGAGTAATTAGGAAAAATAACAATTTGTAGCCCAATGCCACTGAATATATTTTAATGTGGATAGGACATGATTGTCAGGAATTGTCATGAATTTAAAAAAAAAAAAAAAAAAAAAAAAGAAGTGGCAAACATGTTGTTATCAATAATAATTTGTCATGAAAGATTCTTTCATTGCATTTGAACTAGCAATAGCAGTTAGATTTTTGTGAACTACACTGCTTTTGTGATTTACTCCTTTCTTTGTAGGTAACAGAGACATAGGGCTCATGATGACAGGCCAGCTTCATATCATAAGACTGATGATGGATATTTGAATGTGCATGTTCACTTTGGTTTAAAGAAGCCTATATCGCCTGAGTGCAGTTTCATTTTGACAATGCATTAAGTGGGTTAGGGGTTAGCCCCTACAGCGCATCCCACCCCTCTCCCTTTTGGTGTCACTTGACATGACTTCCACGACTGTGTGTAATGACAGGAGCAATCTGCTTGGTGACACTGATGAGCTGGCTGCAGAGGGGGTGATAACACTGTGGTACCAATCAAACCTTATTCCCTATGATGTAGGGCACATCTCTGCTGTTATTCCTCATTGCTCATCTTTCTGACACGTACTCCTTAATAAGATCAAATGATAAGAAATGCAAATTCTTGTTGAAATCACATGCAATTTCAGGTAACGTCAAGTGTAAATCGAAAGGCTGTCTGTTTTTTTCACCACCATAATTTGAAAGTAAAACCTTGACATAGCTTCTCTTAGAGTTTCTAAACTCCTCAAGGACTGCAGGGTGTTCAAACCAGTGAGATATAAAGGTGACTTAGAAATATTAATGTTTGAAAAAAATCTATGGGAAATGTTTTTTTCCCCCCTTACAACTAAAAAAAAGGAAATGCATGGCAAGGGACAAAACCATAACTCCCTGCCCCCTTAAAAATAAAAAGAATGGAAAAAAAAAAAAACAAAAAAAAAAACAACAAAAAAACAAAAACTGAAAAACACAAAATTTCACATATTTGTTTCTTTACTTTTGTTCACAAACATAAGAAATGTTGTGCTTAAATTTTTCTGTTCCAAACAGGGGTTGTGTTAACCAAAAATTTTCTGTCATTGACGCATTTTTTTAAGATTTGATGGACAAATCTGAAGGCCATCTGTTATTTTAATGGGTTGCCGTTACTTTAGAACACCCTGTTTTACTCCATGAGTAAAAGGAGGAAGGTGGGAAGGAGACTGAGTTCAGGCCGCAGCAGGTGAACTGAGTTAAATTCAGCTGATTTCTTAAGAAGTTTGTTCATATTTTAATTGCAAGTATTTAATTTTGTAAAACTGTGCATTTTATTTATGCATATGGCCACAGTTGGTGTTTTTAGTGGCCGGGGAAATGTGGTGTTGACATGATGAATGTTTTCTCTCATGCCTTTATAAGTGCATCATTTAGTTTGCTCTAATTGAATTTTCATTAAAAACATATGAATGAAAATTAAATGCTACTGACTATGTCTTTATTATAATTTATTACAATTAAAAAACGAAAATTAAAATGACAGATAAAAATAGATTATGATGGATTTTTTTTCACCTGTCAGTCAAAATGACGGACAATAAAAAAGCCTAGTGCAACCTCTGGTTCCAAATAACATTAATACACTAATTTCCTTAACGTCAACCATCATAGAATACAACAATGGAAATAAACAAATTCTTTAATGGCATTATGCTCTTAAAATATTTTTCTATTTAGAAGGCCTGCATAATAATGCAAGCAATGTGAGAAATTCATTCTGGGGCTCTATTTGTAACTTATGCCAACTAACCTTAAGTTTGACTTGAAGTTGTTTGACCTCGGCCTCCAGAGCCTGGGGAGCAGGGTTATCTGGGCAAGACATGGTTCTACCCTGACAGGAACACTCTGCATTTACAGGTGTTGTTGGTGGTACAGTTTGCTGGGGGAATGTGATCTGCCTCCACTGCTCCAACTCCATCTCCAGAACCTTTTTTTGCTGCTCCACACCAGCCAGGTCAGAGGTCAGCTTCTGCAGATTGAGTGACAGGTACTTGAGTTAGTGGGGCTAGGTTACTGCTGACGATAGCACAAAAACAAAAGTTGTGTTTCCTGTTATCAACCCTTGGAGACGTATATTTGTGTTGCAGGATGGTGAGATTGATGGGAACAATGATATATACTGAGTCAAACTGCAACCCTGCTTTCTCAATTGCAATGAATATGATAAATACAGAGACAAAGTAAACACAATATGTGTAATTGTATATGTGTAAACAACAAGAGAGCTGCTGGCTCAGCTTTAATATGTTTCTTATGCTAGTTAAGCATAAGATGATGCTGTTGTCCGGTCAACTGGGCCCAATTCTCAGTGATTGACAATCATAATAAAGCCATTTGGTGATGAATGATAATGGCACTAGCTGATCATGTAAAATGTACAGTCTATCAATGATTCTAAACATAAGCATCTGAAGTAAAGACTTTTCACAACATATGTATGGTGGAGCTCAAAAAAGTAATTTTTATGAAAATATAGGACAGTAAAACATCTCTAAGTTTGGTTCTATACACCCACAATCAGCAAATTTGGTATCATATCAAACACCAAGAATGCTTAATGGCACAAATAGGAGACATGATATATGAAGAAGTATGCTGCACACATGGGGCAAATACTGGAACATATGCATGGCTACACACACACACACACAAATACACACACATACAGATACACAAACACACAAACCCACCCCCAAAAGTGAAACCACAGACTCCCATGGGTTTGCGCTCTGCTCTGCATACATGGAGGTTATTGATATCTGGTTGCTGGCTGACACCTTTTAATAGAATCCCTCTTGTTTTAGGTTTCCTCTACTCTGTTGAAGATGCACATGCAATATCCCCAGAGAGGGGGGTGGGGGAGGTGGTGGAAGAAGTGGGAGAGATAGGGAGAGGGAGGTGTAGAGAATGAAAAGTGGGACTATTGCTGCAGTGGCAGCGTTGCATAAATTAACAGTGGCATTGATGACACTTCCTGTAAAACAAGCTTTGATTTCATAGGGCAAATTTCAGCCCTGAGAAATGACACTGACATACTCCTTTATTCTAGTGGGCCATTAGGTCTGAACAGCCAACATGTCTCTATCCTCCTCTTCTGAAAATTTTACAACAACTAATGTTGTTCCAAGAAATAAATAATATGAATAAGGAAAAACAGGATACAGCCGCAAACACAAATGCATAGATAGAAACTAAGTGAATTTGTAAACATAAATAAACCGCATAAAGCACAAGTGTACCATCTTAATGCACCACCTAAGAACATTGTGCTCGACATGTAGGTAAGACTTTTTTTTATTCAATATGTGGTGAAAAACACATTTAAATATAAATGTCCTGGTCAGTCATGTCTGTTGCACCTAATCCCATGGGTATATCAGTCCCTTGAATGATGTAGGTGGCAGTACAGTCCATATTTAAAAAGATAAAGCTGGTGTAGGTGTGGTTAGTAAAGATAATTAGTGAGGGAATTAAACAGGACAACTAAAGGATCCCATATTTGGATGTGGTTTGAGACAAGCACATTTCGTTAATAACTTGTTTGGATGTGACTTTGTGGACATTTAATCTCTGTTCTAGTTATTAAACTCCATATGACACGTAAAAGGACATGGACAAGGAAATTGAATTCAAATGAGGTCTATTTTTTGCAGCTTTTGTCCTTTTAGATGTAAGAATAGTTGCCCCATGCTTGAGTGTTAAAGTGAAATGTTGAAATCTAGGAATATGGCATCACAACAAGTCAGACATTCAGCAAGAAAAACAGGTAAGATGACTTGAAAGGTTCTCTACAAATTGCCACACAAATAATCTTGCAGAGAAAAGGAAGCTGAATATTGTGAACATCCAGTACAGTTCACAGGATTGCTTTCTGTTCAAATTTGACCTACAATATGTGGTCTAGTGGTACGAATTTTCCTGTACAATGAGAGATTATTGTGATGGTGCTGGTTACAAAGTGATGAAATTGTCACAATACTGTTCAACAAATCTCCAGTTAGGCTGGGATAATGGAAAACTGAGAGCAGCATGACCATAACAAATCTCATCACAACTCACCGCTGCAGGTTTAGTCCTTTCTAATACAATGCTAATGCAAACACATACAACCTTATCCATACTAAAACTCATAATAATAACACAGGGTGCAGAGGAATAAAAGTACACACAGGAAAGCATGGAGAAAAGCAAGAATAAGGATATAAGGCTAAATGATAGTAGGAGGTAAGGACAGAAGCAGCAAGGCAAGGACAGAGCTGTAGAGGGATCCGGAGACAGAGCAAAACAAATAACTTTCTGTGAAACTGCCATGCTACTTCTTGCATGATGCCCCCTGTGGAGGCTGTCCTAAGCCAATTACAAGCAGAGAGTTTTAGTTGGAGAGTTGGCCAGGACCGACTGGAACAAGTCCAAAGTCCATCACCTCTTGCCCTTTCCAGAGAGGGCAACAAGACCTGGCTTTGGCCAATCAGTCAGCTGCAACTTTCTCTGGAGGAGTGGCATTAATACTGCACAAAGACAGAGGAAACAAACAGGAAGACAACAATTCCCTCTATGTCCACTCGCACACAACAGCATATTGTGCGCACACACATGTGCCTTTACTGTTGCGTCTGAGTGTAAGGCCCCAGAAATCAGATACCTAGTTTGGAGCACAGGAGCTACTTTTTAGATGGCGATACTATGAAAGATGCACGTCGACCTGTTTGTTTCCACTATCTGTACTATTCTGAGCAGTAAATATACAGACATACAGAAACATGCACCTAATCAGGCATCCAGTGCGCTTCCACTGGCTGCTGCTATGTCTGAATTCACCAATTCACCAGAAGTCTCCTGCCTGTCTGATTAACAACTGTGCCTGTCTATGTATGTCTGTGTGTGTACATAGGTTGGTGTGTACAAGGAAGCCCTGACAGATGAGTACTGTTTAGGGGGCAAAGTGCTTGGTGTTTTATTTATAGTCTGTATCAAGTTTTAGAGTTTCCTACCTGGAGGCAAGTACTAAATAACTCAGTGGGTGTGTGACGCTGGATTCAGTCACCATGTATTTCTCTGTGCACGGGAGTGCACATATTTGAAGGAATGGAACTACCAGTGACAGAGATTGTTGTGGAGAACTGGCTTACTAAAACATTCAGCAGGACATGACAACACCAGAGTCAGAGTGATTTTGCTCCTCTCTTTTGTTTGGTAGTTCTGACCTCCACAGGCAGGGGTTGACTGTAAGCCACACTTATTAAGCATGATAAGGGCAAAGGACCTGGTACTGTTGTACTCCCAGCTCTGAGCAAATACAAAAGAATCATAAAGAGAAAGACAAAAATAGACTAATAAGAAACTTCCCCATACTTACAACAAACCTCCCACTCCTCTCATATGTTGTGTTTTTTTCCCCAAAGTTACCTGTGTGAGCAGCTTGCTGCTGCGGAGTTTCTCAGTGAGCAAGTTGAGCTGCGCCGTGATCTTCTCATTGGCCCTTTGCAGCTCTTTGGCTGAAAGCACAGCATCTTTTCTGGCACTTCGCAGTATGTCAATTTGAAGCTGTAGGGACTCTACGTGTTGCTGCAGAGAATAGGAGGAGCAGTGCTGGGTCCTCATCAGCACCCTCTTCCTCCTCCACCTCCTTTTCTCTCCCCTCATCCCTTGTTCCCAGGGCTCATGCTGTTTATCGTCTAACAAGAGGAAGTATAAGCAGGCACCTCAATTGCACAGAAAAACTCCCAACCCTATTTAGAAGCTACTGCTGGGATTTAAGCGGCAGATGTGAAAGAGTTTTTGTGTGTGCACAACTGAAAATTGTGATATATTTAACGACTTGAATGATTAACATTTTCTATTTATACCCAAGGACTGTCAAGTTTCTAGAAAGAAAAAAATTTAACAAAACCAAGCTTGTTAACTTCTCACACACTTGTTTCTGATCCACAGTATGTTCGTACATTATAACATTGTTCATACATTTCTGTGATTTTACACTGGTGCGAAAGAGGCTTTACTTGTGCTACCTTGGGCGGGTATGTAGGTTTGTTTTCTGTGAGATTCCACTGCTGATGCTTCTGTGTTTGAGATCCCTGAACACTTGCAGAACTGAAAGAACAGAAAAGCCAGAGACAGCTGTGAAAAGCAGCTGTTTAATGTAACACAAGCAGTTGACATGTTGTGCTTCTTCAGATGCGGCTCATAATGACACTGTGATTGCAGACTGTGCACAGTTTAACGCAACAAGACAAATCACCCTGTGCTTTAATAATTCACCTGAGCGTGTTCAGCTGACTTCAAATTGAATGCTTTTCAACATGGATATTTCATCTGACAGATGCTTGCAAATACTGCCTTTGTTCAATCAGTTTATGAAAGCTCTGATTCAGTCCTGCGCTATGACATGTAAGTGAGCGTATAGCAATTTGCACTCATAAGTGCCTCTGCGTGACACCTCCCAGCTGCAACATTGTTTGTAGTGACATCAAAGAAGAACCCCATCACCACCACCACTACCACGCTCCTTCCTCTCTGCCTGTTCCCTTTGTACAAGGGTCAGGTAGGATTGGATCAGTGCCAGGTTTGATCACAGGGTGTCTTGCAGAGAGGAGAAGGGAGATGAACTCTTTGGTTTGTGATATAGCACGTTGTGAGGGGGCCAGGGCTGTCATAGTGATGAACCCAGAGGAGCTGACGGAGCAGATCTGGAGTGGGGAAACTAAAGGGGATCTGAGAGTAAGGGTCTTGACAGCTACCTGGCTTCAGTTACAACAACAACTCTCTCTTCCACTCCACCCATTACACTGTTCTCTTGTTCTGAAAAGAAGGGGAGAATAAAAAAAAAAAAAAAGACAGAATATCTTAAAAAGCCTCACGCTTTCTTTCTGTATCTCTTTTCTTGACGGACATATCTCTCTGGGGTTTTGAGCTGCCATGTACTGCTCTGAAGTGGTTTGATGTGGACAAGAGTAAGGGGTCCAGGCCTATTGATTTCATGGTGTGGCTAGAAGATAGAAAAGGAAATGCACCCAAGCCACACATGAGAAGGCTGTTGTGATTTCAGTTAGTAAAGGGAGTGGCCATGCAACACACTTTAAGAAAAACACTATCCACATGTAATTATTTACAAGTAAACAATTCATATTAAAGCTCCAACCAATGATATTATATATTATCAATTAAAATGCCAATTATATTCTGGATAGATTGATAAATAAAGCTTACGATTGCAGCACACTTTCACATAAACCCTGGTAACAACATTGACCTCTGCAGCAGTTTGGTTGTTTGTTTTGAATGGTCAGGTCAAATCTGTTTGTCAAGCACCCACTGTGCTACTGCAGCACTCCAGAGGAATATGAAAGACAGCATGAACTCTAGATTGTCAAACACATACCTAAACAAAATCTGTCACAAAACTCATTATATTACATTATATCATGTTGTGATAAATCTGTTCAGATCAGGGCTGTATGAAGAACAACAGACTTAGTTTTCAGTGTCACTAAAAATGTTTGTTAAATTCTGTTTGAAAATTATGTTTTCTATATAACTACAATACACCATCATTCTTCATAAATCTGGAACATTATTCTATAAACAAAAATACTATGTGAATTGAATAGGACATTTTTATACTTAAACTAAAAAAGAAAAAAAACCAAAAACAATTTAAGACGTCGGCAAACCAACCTTTCTTTTGGCACGTTGTCTGCAATGTGTTGTCCTGATGGGCACTCTGTTGAGACTGTCTGAGTACTCCTCAACACTGTCACTGTATAGAAAGGTGAGGAGAGTTTTACAGGCCAAAAGTTGAACCCACAAAGCTGGTTCTGAGAGTACCACCCTTGAACAAAAATCCAATTTACCTTTTATGGTTGATTTAGTTGACATCAAGCAAAAATATGTGCATTTTACCCCCCCTTTTTCCAACAGAAAATCAATGTCCCATCCAATTTCTGAGCTGGAAGTGTAAATGTGAGTGTAAATTAAGTGCAAAAGCTGCAGTGTCTGGTGCTGATGGTGAATGCATCAACATGTATGAGAGCGGCTGTGGCCTTCATTAGCCCTCTGTGTGTGACAGACGTGTGTGAGAGGCACGGCTGAGTAGAGCCAAGCAAAGTTACATCTGATGGACACACGGTAAGGGCTTCCTGGAACACACACACATAAACATACACACACAGGTTTATTGACAGTGACCTTTGATGTGAAGGTGGAAGCCAGTGACATTTACGCTTGCTGGTTTATTAAGGTGGGGCCTGAGAGAATCAGCAGAGGTAAAGACCACAGAAAGAGGATCTAACTGGAACATGACAAGAAGACTGGGGGCTAGTTAGGGTTAAACCTGGTCTGAAAGGGGGCACAGGGACTTGCTGAGGATCACTAATCATCTGTACTAAGACAAAGGTTATATTTTAAGAAAAATGTGTAGTTTTTGCTCCTGCTGCACAATAGGCATGACTTTAATTTAGCCTTGTGAATAAACATAACATCATAATATCAATTAATCTATATATACAAATATGATATGACAAATACTACACTGACTAAGAGAAGCTATAACAATCACTCATCAGAAATTGCTGTAATCAAAGTTATCTCCTGTATGTGCTTTAATATATAAGAGAAATAAGCATCCAGTGCCAACAAGCAACATACAAGTAATGTAAAGATGTGAAAATCTCATTGGCTTGTTGAGGTAAGAGGGGTGAGCCTAACATCTGGGTTGGTCTACAAAAACATGTTGTCCCTCCAATAGTCAAAGCGTAACCCACAATAATGGCTAGGCCACAGCCCCCAATCAAAACACAAAATGAACAATTACCTTTTGTGTAATGGTCTTGGATTTTCTAGTACAGTTTCAGGAGGAGCATTTGTCTTTTCTGCTGGTTTATGGTAGGTCAAAATCTTACATAGAACATTATTCATATTGGCTCATGATTGCTACATTTTGTCCTTGAGAGTAAATTGTCACCCATATGTAATGCAGTGTTTTGTAGTTGCGATCAAGAGGATGTTAAATATGTATGTATAACACACAGCAGGACCATTCAGTAAGATATTGCCATACCCCCTGCTTTCATTCAGCCCTGTTCACCAACAAAACTGATGATCTGCTGAAAATGGTCAGTCGCCTCCAGCAGCTCAAAAGTTGAGAGAGCAAGCCAGAGGCAGCAAGGAAAAGAAGGGGAAAACCAAAGAGGTGGCAGTAGCCTTAACGAGACTGACATCTTTATTTGGCACTATTAAGGCCAAAGCTCCTTAGGCAGAAATACTGTATTTCTAGGAGTGCCTACCTGACATACTGCTGAAGAAGACCCCTGCGAGATAAGAGACGCAGAAGGCTTTACAGTAACAAATCAGTTGACAGGTGCCTTAAATAAGACAACATCTCAGTTTAGACCTGTTCTTCACAAATCCACTTAGATCCGCCTCTCAGGTAAAGCATTTATTAGACTGCTGCTTATTAGCTACATGGAGAGGCATTAGGAAACAGGGCATAGCTGCACCCAGTCCCTGTTAAATGGCCTCATGTGGATAGAGCTGGGGTGGATTACAGTCAGATGAATTAGTTGGTGAAGAGATGGCAAGATAGTGGGACAGAGCAAAAGAGAGTGCATAGAGAGAGGCATACAGGAAGAGAAAGTTAAGGGAAATAATATCAGCAAAAGCTCTGAGTGTTTGAAATCAAATCATTCCGACCATCACTCAATAAATGTTGGCTCAGTGGCTTTTTTGCATAAAACATACATGGAATAATTACTGTCGATGGTTCTTAATTTAGAGGGTGTTAAACAGCTTGTAGACATCTGGTACTGAGCCGAGTAGGGTCATTCAAAATTTATCTAACTAAATTAAAGCGAGGAGAGGAGAGATGAGGGTGGGCAAGCTGTAAGGGAAGTGTGCGTGTGTGTGTATGTGTGAGAATGTATATGCGTATGGGGAGGAGGCTACAGGGTTGGCTTGTGGAAAAATGTGCAGCACACACATTTGTGAATTGATATGCCACAAGATAGCCAACACCACAAGTCAGAAGGTGGGGCAAGCTTCTGTGCATGTGTTGTGTGTGTACTGATGCCTAGGGTGGCTTACAACTTGCAGGGGGAATCTTAGCGCTGTCAAGGAGGGGTTAGTAAATATGCACAGGACCAGTAAATTAAATCAAACTGCCAAACTGTCAATTTTTGGATAGCGTGACTAGTGCATGAAAATGGCATCACTGGAAGGTATCAAGGCTTTGGCGGCCTCCTTATCCCTGGGCTTTTCTGGCATTGGTTCAAGTTTGTGTGGAGAGGTGGCTAATTTTGCATGCAAATTTCAGTCAATAAGCTCCAAGCAAGGCGTCCCAGGATATTTCAAAGGATCTGACAGTAGTTTCCCCCTCCTCTCTCCTTCTCTCTATCATTCTTGCTCGCATTCTTCTTTTGGCTTCTGAATGTTAACTAGACAGACGCTGAAATTCAATCACCCATTTGCTTATGCTTTGCATATGCACGTTGTCCCCTTGATGCAGAATGGCCCCCCACAATTCAGACAACCCACCCTCTCCACTCCTACCACCAAAATAATGAGGCTAGAGGCAGTGAGAATAAGTGCTTCTGTGTGTGCGTGTGTATCATTACCTATCTACGCTCATGTCCTCCCACTCGTCCTTAGTGGGACTGGAGCTGCGGCCTTGCCAGCTGATGGCTTGATTGGGGCTGACTGTTCGGTGGCTGCTCTGGCGTAGTGGACCTCTGAGTCTTGCTGTTTTGAATTTGACCTTGCTGCTAATGTTACCCACCCCGCCTGCCCGCACAGGTCTTGCTGCACAGTTCCTGTAGTAGTCCCTAGCTGCTCTGAGAATCCCTACCTCCTGTCTCAGCTTCAGTAACTGATGATGAAGCTGGGTAGCCCCTTTCTGAGAGGCAGCCAGTCGGGCTTCTAGAGCCATGATCTCCTTGCAATGATGCTCCCCTTGGGCCAGGGCTTGGGCCTGGGCTGTCTCTTCACGAACAGTTTCTTGGGTTCGGAAGTTATCCAAAGAGGCTTGGAGTTTGCAGCAGGTGAGGGTCAAGTCTTTGTTGGCTTCAAGTAGCTGCTCTTTCTCTTCCCGTAACCTTTCTGTCTCCTCCTCCATTGAGACCATCCGCCACTCCAACTGCTCTATCTGAAGGAAGGAGATATATAGAGATATGCTTCAGAGAGAACTTCAGTGGTAGAATATAGTTGTTTTAGCTTGGACATCTCTCTCTTTAATTACTCAAACTTTTGAACATGTTTCTTGTACAATGCTAGTGAAAACAACATGCCAAGCCAGTTTACGTCAACGTAAATAAGAAATATTGGGAAAGGCCGCTGATTTAGTTCTTTCTCCACATTCACTTTCTCATGGGCTCGTGAGTCAGTACATACAGTTTATGCTACCCACAAGGGTGGGAACTCTCCTTTCTGCATCCCAGCAGAGTGTGGACATCTCACTGGCACCCACTTACCCTGATCACCCCTGACTAGACAGCAACCAACAGCACTTAGACTATTTGTTAGATCTTTGGTGGAGACTGTTTAAGAGAACAGAGGATGCCTGCTGGGTTTGTGCCTCCAGGCAATTTTTCCCTTTTATTTGGTTCTCACTCTGCCCGCTGGTGAAGCCTGGTACCTTTCAAACAAAATTAGATGTCTATCCATACTCCCAATGATCCACTGTCATGGAGGTAGAAAGGGGGTAACATATTAACTCATGCGAGCGGGGGGCTTAAAAAGCATGTGTGCAAAAACATGAGCAACCTACTAATAGCTATGAAACAAAAAATTTAATTCTAAAATAACTTAATACAGCTTCCTCCTCTCCACCACACTGTTATAGTTTGTGATTTTTACTGATATTGTTTAAAAATTTTAAAAAACATTACTTCCACACTAAGCATGTACATTACCAATTCCACCAAGAGCGAGAACACTTTGAAGTCACTCCTGACAGAGCAAAACCAAATTCTCTGAGAGGCATTGTGCAGTAGTTACGGTCGGGTTTCTTTTATTGGCAATGACACTTAGTGATGGCATAGTGCTGTACCTTTTTAAATGACTTTTCCATTTGCGCTGAAGCAATAGCAGGCTTTTTCGGAGTGCTGCTTTTGACCTGATGCTCCTCTACCACTTTGTGAAGCAATTCTGCAAAGGGGAACAAAGCTTGTTATTGTGACATCATCTGTCAAATCAGGCTGCTCAATCAATAGAATGATAATAAAGAGGGTACATTAATTCAATTAGCATTACTAACGTTAAATTTCCTTCCCTAAGTTCATTTTTTTTTGTCTTCTTTTATCAATCAAATAATTAAAAAAAGAACATAGAATGACTAATGCTGTTTAACTTGAGAATTTCACTGTGAAAACCCACCTCCTATTTCTCAAATCATATCAAATAGCCCTTTTCTTCCCAATTAAGAGATAAGTATTTTATTTAGTAGTCCAAGAGGAAATAGTGTTCAGAAGCGCACACACACTGGGACATGCAATGTGCAACCCCTCTCTAGAGATCTTAAACAAACGAAGAGAAATGTTTGAATCCCAAGTGAACCCACAGCCCCAGGCTGCACTGCTTTGTAGTCCACTATGTTTTCCCAATGGACAACTAATCTCCACAGACTAACATGCTGCTTTGTTCTAAGAACTTCAATAGTGGCCATGGTAAACATACGTATTAGGCTTTATGGTAACAATAGAATATATGCAGGAGTCAAAACGTTTGGGGATTTGATGCACACAACCTGTATTCATGTGCAGATAAAGAGTTCAGCAGCCTAAATGTCACTGTGCGACAGTCTATACCTGCAGAAAAAGGAAAATCCTCAATACACTCCACTTGATCCAAAGGGCAACACAAAATCATATGAAACTTCTTCCCTTTCATTCTCTCCAGTTAAACATTAATGACAGGACGACCAAAATAATTTGTACAATGAGGTTTGAAACATTAAATATTTAGGACCTTGACTTTTCAGGTCAGTTGATCTTTTGTAGAGTGAGTTGGAAGAAGAGGCTGCAGAAGGAGAGGGTAAAAAGAAAGAGATTATGTGAGCTGCTACTCCGTTGCTTTGCATTTGATGCTTTGCCCTGGGAAGTTTGTTACTCTGAATTAGTCTACTCTTTTGTCTTTTCAGCAAGTCACATTCAATCAAACCAAGCTAAATAGGACAAGAGGGCTGCTGTGTTCACTGGGTACATAACCAGGTTGGGAGACAATTATCCAGCTCCAGTGCCGGTGGCTTGGGAGTTGGCACCTCAGCACTACCTTGATAAGAAGATGTGGTGGCTCCCTAGTCACCCACTGTTGGAGGAGGTCCTGGCAATGCAGCATAAATTAATGTCCCTCCCTTGTCTCTTCATGGGCTGCAGCACAAAGGGCCTGTTCCTTTCATCTGCTGTCTTTCGTTAGCATGATCCTGGTGTGAGTGATTCAACCCTCTATCCCTTTGATCGGGTCACAGACTTTCTTAAAGAATAGCTGTGGTGGCCATTCACAATTTTTTTTTTCTTAATTATGAATTTGAATTTGAATTTGAAGAATAATGGTATCAGTCAGATTTTAAATACTGCTGAATTTTTTATTAAATGTTTTTATCAAATTATTAAAGCCAAAGGCAAAATGAAAATGGACCCTGACTTCATGACTTAGTAAACAAATTAGCATCCCAAAATTTTAAAAAGTCAAACATTAAAAAAAAAAACAAAAAAACAAGCAAATAAACAAAACAACATAATTTCCGACACATTGTGTAATTTTTGGAGTTATGTCACATTTAATGCCTAGAGGTAAAAAAATAAAAAATAAACAAACAACACACACACTCCAATAGAATAGATAGGTGAGTGATTTATAAAGCAGATACTCAGGCTCTTGTATAACATTTAGATTTAGTGATTACTTGTCTAGCCAGATATAAAACTATGTACATTCTTTAGAAGGAGGTTATTTTGTAGTACTCCTGATGAGACTGTCAATAGGAGAGGAGCCACTCTTTTAATTAGTGCCATCCTTTAAATCACATGCTTGTGTCTCCAATGGAGACCATCATTGGTTGTGAAGAAAATTAAAGTGATGTAGGACAGATTTGTTATTGAACGGGTTAATTAAGGCCACCGTCTGCAGCGGTCAGTGTCTGACAAAAGGGTACTGATTGGATTAAAAGCAACGTGCTTTTTAACATTGGGAATGATATGTGCAGACACCTCTTGATCTCCCAATCAATTTGCAAGGAGTTGATGAAGTCTTAATTGAGTTGTCCTATTAATTCCTCAGGGGGTTGCCTTATTAATTCTACTCACTAACACACATGGCTAAGGAGTAAAAGGATAGCTTAAAGGTGCTGTCATCTAGAGTTTGCATACTTTTCTACTATTATTAATGGTATTTCCAGTACTTTACAAACAAACAAACAGCCTTTTCTTTAGGTACCTCTTTAGGTATAATTGAAGAGTGCAAAACATAAAAAATTTACATGAGCATACCAAAGTAGAAAATTTAAGTTCAGGAAACATATTTACAAAGTTGCAGAAAGGGAAAAAAGCAAAAACAAAATGAAAGATGACATAAAAAAAAAGAAAAGAAAATATTTTAACGAGTCATGTACATTTGGTTTTAAAGACAGGGCTTACCTCCGTGTTCACGAGCAAGACACAGATGGAGTTCCTTGACCGTGGCCCGGTCCATAGCAGCCTGGACTCGCAGCATATCCAGTTGTTCTTCCAAGCCAGTTCTGAAGTCACATACATTATGAACTTTACTTCAAACAACTCTTTCGAACAAAAGACATCAGACATTTGAAAATGAGCACTGTACTGTATAATGAGAATCTTTTTAAATCACAATTAAGCCACAAATATCACTGTGGAATCCAATGTAGCAGAATTTTTTCACCTTACATTTTAACTTTATTCTTGTGCGCTGGTATTGCTTCCCAAAAGAAAAGATGACATGCTTAAGGAATCAACTAATTAAAACGGTTTTTAATTCATCTGGAAATCAAAGTGACAACTAACATGAAACACCAAGGTAGGAAAGTACAGTGGGTCTGTATGTGTGTGAGTTTGTGTGTATCATAACAGACAAACAGACTGGAAAGAGTGCCCAATTACCTCTGTGCAATTAGCTTGATTTCTGCTAAAGGCTAATTATGTGAAGCCAGGCTCGAGACTTTGCACTTTCAAGTTATTATTAGGACCCCAACTGAAGTCTACAGAGGATGCACACAAGCCCACTGAGACAACCACACCTGAAACACACACCTAATTTCCCTCCCCTCTGCTCCAACAGAGTCAGAGAAGTGCTAGAAACAGGCTGCTGCTACTGTAGTGGCATTCTTCCCTCAGTTAACCTCATTACAACAGTAGGTCTTCATTCTAACTGACTTCTTTAGGCATATGGTGAGTGCAGCATGTGTGATACACTCTGAAGCATATGAGGTTTAAAAGGGCATTTGCGGTTATGGTGAATTACGATGAGCATAATGGCAATTAACTTAAACTAGACACCTGTTTCAACCAATCCAATTTTGCTAGATCAACCAGGAGATTTTTCCATACATATGCCAAGAGAATGACTTGGGAAAAGTTATCACCACAGCACAGGGAAAGGAAGTAATTATCTTTTTAGCCCACACAGTCCAGTAGAGGCATGGTCTAATGGCTGACCGCAGCTTAAATAAGTACACAAATGACTCTCCCTGAGGGGGGTTGAGGATGCAGATGGATATGTGTCGCTCTGCTATAGATTTTCCTCCATAAATGAACTCAAGTCGATCAGGTACCGGCACTGCCTTATGTGTTGAGGATGTTAATGGGACAAATGAGCTGAAATATTCAGTATGTGGTATGAGCCCGTTCCATCTCATGTTTCTCTTTTATGCCCTTTTGGATGCTGATAGTATTGACGCTTAACCAAAGTTCATATGCAAAACATTCACTTTTGATGATGAATAAGCATACCTTCTAAGATGAAGACGGGATTGCATTGCAGATGGATTTCAATGGCTAGGGGGCTTCTAGTTTCACATGATAACATTGCAGAGATGGAAGAATAATGCATCTTCATTTAGTAATACTCAGTTGTTAAGGTGTATGCTTGTCCCAAAGGGCCAAAGGGAGCAGTAACAGAGCTACATATAGGGATGTTACAAAAGCAATAATAGAAATGTTGTGATTTATCTGCAACATTCAGCAAAAAAAACTGGTAAAAGTAAAAATAAATACAAAGCCAAAACAATTAATATGTGGATAAATATACTTGCTGTGCTGTCCAGATGTTAACACTGACTATTCACTCATTCATTCATTTATTTTTGTACTCCTTTTGTACGGTATGTGAGGCGTAATCTTTGAGTGCCAAAACAACAGATGGCATTTGGCATGACTTACTGTCAATCATTTTGTGAACTTGATCAATGACTTAAATTTCTAATTTTAAATTTAAACCATTAAATGCAAACAATTCTTTCTACAGACTGTAAAGCCTTTCCTTTTCCTCAGATGACCCGTGAAACAAATTTCAAAAATATCATTTCATTCTTTATTGCACAAACTGCTTCTTTGAATGGAGTACTCTCTGTTCTTCGCTTACAGTATACATTTTTCACATTGCTTCCTTCTGTGCGTAGATAAACAGATAAACAGATGCTTACAATTATTTATGGGGTCTGGATTATTGGAAAAGAGCAGCTTTGAGAATTCTAAAGGATGTTTAGGTAACGCTATTAGGCTGAGGTGACACACCAAGCTAAACCCCAACCTCAAGGAGATAAATTTACAATCCATAATCACCAGCTCCATAAAATTTTCCTGACCTTTTCTATAAATCAGGGAACCTGTACCTATATTTACTCAAACATTCTTTTCTTATATCTCAGTGACCAAAATGTTGCCAACAACTGTAGCTCCTAGAGAGCATTTCAGTTATATTGCTTTTTAAAATCTGGATGACAAAGCAAATGAAGTTAGCTGGACAGCTTTCATTTCCCTCTCTACTCACTGCCTTATCTAAGGTAGAACACCAGTCAGTGGGCATAAAAGCAAAAGAAGTTTCTTGGTAGAAATCAAAGTAAAGAGGATAGACGTGCGTGATGTTTGGTAATGATGTGGTGTGCAATTCAAGTCTGTGTCTCATGTCACGATTATGGACCTGTTTTTAAAAACATTTGGAGCGCTAGGACTTCAGCCTTCAGCAATCCACTACATGTCATTTGATCTTATCCCTACTTGCGCCACACTTAACACAGCTTAGAGCACAAACTGCCAGCCTCCATCCACTGGGGTGTATAACACAACATCATCTACAGCTATTGTGCTCTCACACATCAGCCTCCTTTTGGTGTCTTGCTTGGTACATAAAAATAAACAGGAAGAAATAGGGAACAGGGTGAAAGAGTGAAAACACCTCTGGCATTTTTATTGCTGGGGAAAGAATCTTGTTTTTTGGGGTATAGGGAGGATTCCCTTATGTTTAAAGTCAGGTTAGAAGGCTGTTCATGGAGGCATTTTGGGTGTATAAGCCACTGCTGTCAGCAGAAACGGTGACTGGTGTAGTTTACATAGCGTGTTGCTATATTGTGGCTGTGGGCAATGCAGCGGCAGTGGCAGCAGCAACAGTGAGTCTTGGGTTCTGCAGCTACAGGCCACTAATATAAGAGGTAAACGAGAATTCATGTAATTTTCACTTTCCCACAATACTCCCCATTTAATAGGCTTGTTGATGCTGCTAGGTATACTTAGATGAAATAATATAACGAAGTTGTATTTATTAGACGGGAAGAGAAGAAAGAAATTTGCAAGAGTAAATTCCAGTTCTGCAGTCAAAGATTAAATGAATGCGTGAGGGAACTGAAAAAGTATGTTCTCGACTGTATGTTTTCTGCATGTGTGAATTCTATCTTGAAGAGTTTGTTCTTTGAATTAACTAATAGCATTCTTTGTGCTATAATTTTATCTTAATGGCACTATCTAAGGCTTGATGGAGCACTTAAGTTTGCATCATAATTAGGTGGAAAGCAATTTTTTTTATATATTAATTTATTTACCAAATAATTAATGAAGGGAAAACCTTACTTGTCTGATTAAAAACATGCATAAAACATTCTGTTTGTGTGTGTTTGAGCAAATGTGTCCCTCCTCCAACTAAGTCCTCATCTGGGGGGCAAAAGATTCTCATTACTTCTAATACCTCTTAGCAAATCAAGATGAAACGCAAAGAAATACAGCAATATGAGGAACATCAGGGTAAACTTTATTAAACTTAATTAGAGTCAACGTTGCTTATTGAGGAGGTTTCATGTCCATAATGGTCACTCTCTACAGAGGAGGTTTCACAGCTGCAGCAGAGCAAATGATCTCAAAGGCTTTTTCCCCTGTAATCGCTAGCTAATTTATGCTTTGATGTTGTCTGAGTATAGCATCTTAAGTCTGAGGATGCACTGCATGTTTTTATTCTGCTTATGGAGCCTAAATAATCCCTGCCTCTTTTTTACCAACAGACCTTTAACAACAATTAACAAGCATGGACATGGACTGCCGCAGACATATGCATAATGAGGCAGATAAAATGATCCCAATGCAAATTTTTCCGCCCACCCTGCCCATAGTTTCTTGCCAGAAAATCTCCATCAAAATCATACTTTGTGTCAGCTACTTTTTATTTGGAAATTTCTTTTGCCTAAAAAACAAAACAAAAAAACCCTAGCACGAATCTGGGAGAAAGAAGATCTTAAGAATAGGCACACAGTTTTAATAATCATACAGGATTCTGAGACTTCTGAAAAATTTTAATTGTCAATGGCTAGTGCCGTGTGTTGCCAGTTTTGATGTAAAATTCCAGTGACAGGACACAAGGAAATGTGTATGTTGTAAATTTCTAGATTTTTCTCTTTAAAATAAAAAGCATAAAGCACAAAAAGACAAGTGAACACTTTTATTGCTTTGGTATCACTACTAGTCCAAAACTAGAATGAATATTATGCTGGCAAGCATTAAATCCAGGAGCACGGAACCGAGCATTTTTTTGCCCTGCAAAATTTGACAAGGCCAACATCAAATGCTAATGATATAATACTGAAATTTTAGCTGAGTATTGAAGTACCTGAGCATGTTAATATGTTTTGTCCTCTGAACTAGTGTTTGATTCTGCATTTGCACACCATTATTTTCATTTAAAGTTGTCGAGCAATGGATTACTTGTTGCTTATTACTTCTTTACAACATTCTATCGAGCCACGGGTTGCCAGTGATTCAGCTAAAAGAGCATAGAAACAGACCTGTTTCACCTTCTTCCTCAACATTTTATTCAAGTACAATAGATTACAGGCGGTCTGGGCTTGATAACCTTCCCTTAACACTAAGGGGACCCACTGAGCAGGAGTTATCCCAGCAATATTCATTCTGGGAAATGGTCATTTGGGCCTCAAGACATGGTTTTGCAAGAGCTATTTTTTGAAGAGGTGATAGGGAGCATCTGTGCACAATCTCATGACAATGAGGAAGATAAAGTGAGAGACAAATGGAGTTTAAACAGTTTCTCCCCTAAAGCCTGCCACTAAGCATTCAGAGCTTTATAAGGGGTCTTTATTTCTCCCTAAATTCTTCAGCTACCAGGAGTTAATTAGCTATTAGTGGATTATTGCTAACACTTATTTAGCATAACCTTCACAAGCACAATCATTATAATACGGTCAACAGAAAAACAAGCTGTAACTGCTTGGCCCAAGACCTTCCTGGCAGTTCTGCTTACAGAAAGTCTTGCTGCACTATCATCTACTCACATTTCCACATTTTCATCTTTTTTTTGAGAAATATTCATTGCAGGGCATTAAAGAATTTTGGTTTTGCTGGATTAATCCATAGTCCCAACAACCCTGTCTCTTTGCTCCTGCTTATTCTTACAACAGGCATGCAAGAAAATACTTGAATAGAGATAGGATATATGGCTCACTTAGTTTAACACAGTGTGCTGAGTATGCGTTCAGATGTATGCGCTGGAACAAAGAGTTTTTCTAGAGCACAAGTTTAGAGATCCCAGCCAACTTTGCACCAGTTAACTGGGTAAGAGGGATCCTGGGGGTGCAAATGGGAGAGATGAGGTGAAGCTGGACAGGGGCACATGAAGGGGATCAACACTAACCCTGGAAGACAGGCCAGTTACACAGCAAGGAAAGACGCCAGACGCTCTCCATCCCTTGCGGTTTCCCTCACAGGTCAGTTCCAAGGACCCTGCATGTTCACAATAGTCTGCTTGCTCCCCATACCCAACCCCCAGACCATCCAGTGCTCGACTTTGCTCAGCTCCAGCCGTGGCCGGGCAGGCAAGCAGGCAGGCGGATGGACATCCCTTAACAGGCAGCATCAGCGGCACAGGGGCTGCTAGCCTGTAATTAGCTCGGACAGCTCTGGCTTCGAGAGAGGCAGCCGGGCTATATCATAATGAGCTCAGCTGGGATTAGAAGGACAGGGCAGGGGGGTGAGCAGAGGGGAAAGCAGTAGAGGGGGCGGGGGCAAGTACCAGAATTCTTGCCTCAGCCTACTGCAGCATCACAGAGGGCCAGAGGGAGGGCTCTGGGAAGACAAGCAGGAAAAAGGTAAAAAGATGGCACAGAGGCATAGGATAGAGGAGGGAAGAGGTGAAGGCTTGGGGATGAAGGGGAAAGACTGTGGCTTTAGGCCAAGCTTTGTGGTGCATCACAGTAGGTCAGTGTTCGTGATATGGTTACAGGGGTTCCTCCTGATCTAATAAGACAATGAATATACTACACTCAGAGACAAACTAACAGATGCTGACAGGATAACTGAATAACACGCGGAAAGAGTGGAAAAACAGTAAGAAAATACATGAAAAGTACCTCTTGCAGAAAAGTCTTACTGTATTGACAACAGTTACAAAGCTCTAGGAAAACATTTGAGCTACAGATTTTAAGTATGTAAAGCATCTTATTGATACACACTTAATAACATCAGCAACAAGACTACAGTCTGGCATAAGCGTTCCGTTAAAAATGCAATTATTTTATGAAGACACAGCCAGGGATTCTGATAATGTGATTTTTCTTCTTGCACTTTTATGTGTGAATTTTTGGGCAGCCAATTTTACAAATGAGCAGAGTCTAATGATCTTGCTTTGGCCCCTGCTGGCTGGTAATGATGTGGAGGGCTAGGTAGTTGCTGTGAAGCTGGGAAGGGCACACTCAAATTCAACACCCACAAACAAGAAGGAACAGTAGGAGTGTTTGAGTAGATGTGTACACATGTAAGAGAGAGAGAGCGAGAGAGAGAAAAAAAAAAAAAGGACACAAAATAGTCCATTACAGGTATCATCACCTTTGCGTGGGCCTGGAAATCTGGAAAAAAGAGAGGGAACTTACTTTTCCATGCCAAGTTTCCTGTTGAGGTTTTTCAAGTAGGCAATCTCATTCCACACTATATCGCTGTTCTCTTGTCTTAGCTGCCATGGCTCTGCATGATGAACCCTTCCACCTGGCCTGGACAAATACATGACGCACATGCATGCATGCATGCGTGCGCGCGCGCACGCACACACACACACACACACACAATAAGATGACAATGCAAATAGGGATGCCTCACAAAAGGCAAACACATACATTCAGACATACAAGAGAACCTGCTTGTTCTTGTACATTACCTTGTTGCTTCTGGCCTGTCCACATCGGGGAACAAGGACCCTTAGTCTCGGTCTGTTTTAGTTATTCAGCCATCTTTAGCAGTATTCAAATGAGCAGCCTTGGCTTTGACATTTCAGTGGCAAATCATGTACACACATATGCATGTCTGGAGAGCCCAGGGCACTGTCCATGTGGCTGAGCAGTGGAGCATCCCCAGTGTGCCATGCAAATGTAAATAATGGCAAAAGCACACTCCCAAACGAGGTCACTCAAATGTCTACACCTCACTTATGAATACTTAATGACACTTTGTGCTCAGTAGCTGCCCCCTCCATTGAACTTCCCCTTTTACTCACACATGCGCACCATCCTTAGGGCCAACTGTATCTCTGCATGATACCCAACTCATCAATCAGTCTTAACCCAACACATTCAATTCCAATTAGTCTTTTATTTGCAAACTAAAACCCCTTTTAGTGAGAAATCCACAGATTGCAAAAGTAGCAGATGAGAAGACAATACCATTTTTGACACACACACACACACACACACACACACACACACTGAATGAAGTAGAGGTGTGGAAATGGATTGTGAGGGTCACTGCTATTGTGGGGGACCCCTTTCACTGTGGTCATTATTGGCTATGTAGACACTGCCACGCTACGCTACGCTAATACTTGTTAAACCCTGGTGCCTGGGAGTTGGAGGCTACTGCAAACCGGCAAATGTTTTCATTTAATACTACTAATGCCCCTGTGAGCAATTTGGAGCCCTTGAACTTCTGCGCAGTGTATGGATGTGGGAGTGTATGCATGTGCAATCTGTGATCTTGGGTTAGTTTCCCAGAGTGCAAAGCTACTTAATAGATAATCTCACTGTAAACGCACAGAGATTGATACACTTCTATTTATTCTACTCCAAGTGCGAGAGTGAACATAGTCTATACCACCTTACCACTGCCTGGAGCTGTAAAAGTACATCATAATTTACCCATAGCTCTGTTTTAATTCTTGCTGTTATTTTGTTTTTCCAATATGTAGTGTATCAACTGCATTTCCTACTCCATGAACGGTGTATGAAGCTTTATTACGTTAAGGCTTTATACATTTTAATTTGTTTACAGTGGGCCTAAAAGCTGTTGAATATGGAGCCATAAGAGAGCTATCTTCTTCAGGCCTCAGTGCTTCCTTCCCTGTGGTATCCAAGTTTCCATTATTAAGCAGGAGGAAATAGAAAGAACTTTTCCACGCCGCTGCGGCTAATTGCTCTGATTCAGGGGGAATCTGTTTATGGGCGCAACTTTGATCAGAGTACGGATGCTTTAATAACCTTTAATTTTATTTGCTCACCCCCATCATCCCCAGTCTGATTAAAAAACTTTTTCCCTTCTCTAATATAAATAATAATTTGGCTTTTTCCCCCTCTCCTTCATACCATTTTGGGAAAATATGGTGGTAATGGTGAATGGCAGGGTAGTTTCACTGGGACTGGCCAACAGGGCACTGCCTGCATACTGATGAGCCAATGGAACCTTTGTCTGCTTGGTGATTGGCTGATAGTTTATCTTGGGCGGAACTTATTAGCACAAATACATGTGATGTCACTCAGCAGCTGGCCATACAGCAACCAATTGTCTGATCTCATATAGAATTTCTCAAAGACTGATATGAGGCTGTGAAATCTTGATGGTATAGAAGAATTATATTAGTGTGTGATATGCATAGACAGGGTTGCCCACAAAGTCTGACACCAAGTCAAGATGAAAGTATACAAGTATAAAAGTGTGTAGGAGATGAAAACTGTCATTGTTCCCTGCAAGCAAGAGTTAAAAAAAAGAAAAAGAAAAAAGAAAGCTTTTAAAAATGTACCCCCACATCTTTCCAGAAAGGCAACAACACAGCATGGAAGCAACAGGGAAATCCCTAACAAGCTCAAAATACAATGAGACTTGATGCCTATCCCCACTGACTTGTTAGGGCCCCGATTTCCCAGCACTAATGGGAGTATTTAAGTCATTTTCTATTGTCTCTCATTCAAGTTGGCATTACCCCAGTGGGTTTAACAGCTATTTAAGAATGGAGCTTATTGCCAAATGAATGCCAGGATCATAACATTGAGTGACTGGCTGGTGCCATGGAGGGCTCTGACTGAAAAGGGCAAAGCTGCCAATTGCATCAATTTCATGTCAAACCAGTCATAAAATACAAACACACTGACACTGGACAACAAACTGTAGCTCTAGATCTTCTAAGCACTTCACTCACAATGGCAGTGCAGTTGGTCTCATTATGGAAACGCACATGCTTTCTTCTCACAAACATCAAGCTTTTTAATGCAGTCTGACAAAAATTCATTAACATTTCTTTGATAACCCGCAAAAATTTATAACAGGCATATCTGGGGTTGATTCTAAGAGTTTTCTCTCTCTACAACTCTCTGTCTTTGTTCCCACTCTCAGACACATGCTGTTGAGCCGCACTGATCTGACATGAGCTGAGTCGAGCCTAGCGCTGAACACACTCTCACACTCACTCCACTTTCACACGGGCTCACATTGCACTGCTGTTTTCTTTAATTAACCCTGAGAGAAAACAGCTGACAGGGTCAACATTTTGCTCCCGCAAGGCCACCAAACATGTGCACCTTTAGTTACATTTTAAAATAGACTCAAAGACATTACAGGAAAGAAGAAACAAGTGCAGTAAAGGTGGGATAAGCCTGGGAAAGACAATGAAAACAATAAAAGACTTGTATAACTAATATTTGCCAGCAGATTTTCTAATTTATATGTAGAAATCCTGTGGTTTCTGGTGAAGATAACAGGTCGAAGCAGGAAATGGCCCTCCCCCTTCCTTCCTTCCTCCACAGGCCTTCTCAAACACCTTGCACCCCAGGACCAGACACCCAAGCCTCTGGTTCTCACATCCTAATGAACACTGAGGGAGAAGAGACGCAGAAGTGCGTACTCACTTGGCACAAAACAGCCCAAATTGACTGGTCTTAAAAACCTCTGAGCTTTTCAAAGGCAAAGGGAGAATTTTTTTAACCATTTTCGCAAATCCAGCACTCAGGTCTTGTCAGAAAACATGTGGGGAGCAATGAGGCACTAAGACTATTTGTGAGCAGTTTCATAGGGTTGTAGCATTTCACAAAGGCTTTTAACATAAGGCAAGGTGAGTTATGCACTTTGAAATGTCTTACTCACTGCTGCTAGGAGAGACTGGAAGTTATCCATGTTGTTTTATGTATGCAGAAGGTCATGCAGGTTTTAAGAATATAATGTGTATGTTCCCCAACAGGTCACATGGATTGTATGTAATGCTATAATTTTCCAACTTGGTTTGTGACAAGAGCTTGTTCCAAAACATTAAACTGTGTACTTACAAGCCATTTGTTTTTTCGATCTCTTTCAGCTGATCTCTGACTGTCTTGTAGTTGGTCTGTATCACGCACAGACGTTCACGGCGTTTATCATGAGCCCTCCTCAGCTCTTCATTTTCCTCCATCTGTAAGGCACAGTGATAATTATTATTATTATTTTTTTTTCAAAAGTTGTATGTGTCAGATGAAACATTACTTAATTGAAGTGAGAAGTCAGCTTCATATACACTAGCACAGTGGTGTGGCAGTGAAACTGAGAAACGTCCCTTACTGTCTACATATTTAAACTGGTCTACAGCTGGAACACCTCTGCTTGACAGAAACCAGCAGGCTAAGATTCTTTTCTCCTCCTTCCTCTTTGACAAGTGCTTCCACTCTCAGCAGGCAACTGAGACATCATTAAAGGACGACTTTAACATGACGAGTCAATGGGGCCAAAGAACGCCAAGCTGACATGCATACACGCACGCACGCACGCACACACACACACACACACACAAACACACCAAATACACACTCTTTAACCAGCAAAGAAACTCACTCACAGGAGTTACCAACTGATGACCAACACAGGTTGTGTTGGTGGGGATTGGAGCAGTGGGTTTTGTTGCTGACACTGTTGTTGACAGCTATTAAAACACAGCAAGATTGGGCTACTGCTTTAAAGAAGGAGTAAGAGAAGACAACATATAGATTTTTCTTGTCAGGGGCACCAACCTCCCCATCACATTGACCTTAACAGCTAGGGCGATGGAGAAAACACTTTCAACAGGGAGGACAAACAGAGGTGGAAAGAGAGAAAGAGAAAGAGTGAGAACAAAAATTAGAAAGAGAAGAAAGAGAAAGAGTGGAGCAAAAGAGAAAGTGAAAGGAAGAATGCAGGACAGGTTTCTGCTTGAGTGGCCAGGGCTAGGGAGAGTTGTCGAGTGCTTTCTGAAGGGAAGAAGCTTGTTTACTGCTGATATGACATGGCTGCCCTGCAGAGAGAGAAATGCGAGCCCTCAGCCCTGTTATTATTAACAAGGACAAAGAGAACAGAGGCACCACACAAACATGCACCAGACACACACTGGGTGTACGCACACGCATGATACACATTCACACTGCCAATGTGACAAGTATGGATTTTCCCTAGTGCAGATTATTCACAGAGGACATCTGCAAGACATCCTCAGCCCCTTCAGGCAGCCCCCAACCTCTCAAAAACAAGGCTCTAATGAAAGAAGCAAGACCAGGGCAGTGTTAACTGGTGGAACTAGGAGCTGGGGGAGGACACAGATGGGTTGAGGCTGGCTGATGGAGGTGCAGGCTGGAGCAAGTGGCAGGGCATTAGCCACATCATGGCTTCCCAGGCTCCTTATAGAGCTTCCCCCGGGCAGCTCAGCTTTGGTCATCAGGCCACAGACCCTTGCCCACAGATCAATACATCCTCTTACTCAGCCAGCATACACATCTGTGGACGTTCAAGCTGAAAAATAATTACACAGCAACAGCTACTGTTTACTTGAAAGTGTGCTGAAGGAGGGTAGAAAAAAAAGAGTCCATTATTATGAGAATTGTTTGTTTGTCTGCTGCTGTTAGCTGCTAAGGTCAACGTGTCAATGGTACAGGCTAATGTACCCAATTTGAAAGACATTCTGTTGGAAAGAATTGGATTGGATCAACTTGAGAATGACAGACAAGGCAGAGTGAAACACTGTACAGTAAAAAGCTGGACATAAAATCCCATATTCATATGGGATCTACGCTGGTGCAACTTCAATTCCAGATCACAGAAGAACAGGACATTATTGCTTAATTTACTTAATCATGCTGAGCAATATCCAAAGTAATTTGGTTGTAGATGTGAATGGGCAGCCACTATTTTTCTGTGCATACATATGCTAAATGCCGTCAACTGGCAGACACATAAATGGCACTATTAACTAAGACAGTCAAGCGTGACGTCTGAATCTATGTGTAGCATTACTGTCTAACTAGGTCCCTGCAAGTGAGCTAATTCAAACACTTCAGATCTGACAAGAAAATGAAGCCTAATGGGTTCCTAGAATTGTGTTCATAGGAATATGACCTCTGCATAATCACTCCCTCACTGGTCAGCCTATAAGGTGGGAACGATAAAGGAGCAACAAGCTTTCAGGTAACGTCCAAATAAAAAAAAAATGTTGCCAGTGAACGATATACCCTGCTGACATAACATAAAAGAGAAAAAGTAAAATTTTGAGACCTGCAGAGTGACATGGGGAGAAGTGAAGATTAAATGTATTTTGCTTGCAGTGAATATGAAAGAGATAAAAAAGGACATAGGACATAGGAATAGTGGGAGAAAGCCGACAAAGAGCATGTGAAGGTTAAAAGACCAATAAAGTTGGTTTGTTTAAGGGGAAAAAAAGCCCTGCTACATCCATTTTCACCAAAGCAACTCCTCTCCTGCTGCTTCACTGCCTACGCACACTCGTGTGTGTGCACATATGTGCACATGTGCGCCTCATTGAGTGAAAGGCAATGTAAAATAAGGGAATAGAGGAGACAGTAGAAGCAGTAGTACAAATGAAAACTTTGGAGACTAACTGTGTCAGTGCAGCAGATATTCTTGCAAGCCAGTAGCTGATAGCAGCATGTTATGCGAGATTGGGGCCATAGCAATCTGAAGCTCCATCAGGCCGTTCCAGTGCTACGAGTAATCAGCTGGACATGCAGTGTACAATGTAATGTCCAGTACTAGTATTTGAAAATAATTCAACGGCCAGAGTTGTGTGTGAGGAAGAACTAAGACAGAAGATTGTGACAGAAAAGGCAAAGAAGGTGATCTGGACTGCAGGAAATATAAGACATGAACATCAAAGTAGAGTGGGGAATAAACAGGTTGTTGTTGATGAAAGAAAAGGAGAGGATTTTATGTGAATTAATCTATTTTAGCTAGCAGTTACCTTCAGTTGCAGCAGCTCCTCAAGGTCTTGAATCCTCTGTTGTGTTCCTTTCCTCACACTATCCAACTCTACACTGCTGGCTGGGGAAAGAGACCTGGACCGCTGCACAGGTGCACCCTGAGAGAGCCAAGCAAAGATGGACTGAAGTGAAAACTTGCACACACTTTACTTACATAGACAGGCACAAACACATGCAACAATTAAAATCTCTAGAATCACTGAGTGAATGCCAATAATGGAATTATCCATGTTAATTTCTTTTCCTCATCACCTTGAAGAAAACATGCACATTGTCTTCTTCAGTCCACACACATGCACATTCAAACAAATATGTTGTCAGAGGAATAAAGCAAGCCAGAGTAGCAGTCCGCAGATGCAAAAGGGAGAAGGCTCACTTTTGTGTGTGTGTTTGGAAGCGGGAGTTGCAAGCTGAGAGCGGCAAAGGTTTCTCCCTGCGACTGGCTAATGAGTATGTTCATTTCCATTTACATTGTTTCTTTGACAATAATGATGTCCCATTAGGGGAGACTAAAGGGGCTATAGATTCCAGAATGTGCTGGGCTTCATTACAAGAGGTGGGCAGGGAGGCTGCTCTAATTGCTCTACTAGGGGCCTCCAGGTTACACTTGATAGGACAACTGGAAGAGCTGCCGATTTGGGGGGGGGGGGGGGGGGGGTTGCTGGCTAGCCTCTTCTGTTGAAATAAATAAAGAAGTGGAGAACTGCTGGGGCTGCGTTGTAGAAAAGCAGTGGGAACAATATGCTAGTGGAATATAGATATGAGAGGATAGGAGGCCCCCTGCAGTGTCAGGCAGGGCTGACCAGATGGCAGGCTAAAATATGCAATGTGACTAAATGCACAACAGTTCTTGGGCAGGAATGGATGCAGAGTACAAGAGGCTAAGGTGATGCTAGTTGTTGCTGTTTTGACTAAGTTTATGAAAGGAAAGTCTCTCATTAAGTCCCCCTTCCTGCTGTGTGAAACTTAAAATCTTAAGAATTCAACATTAGTTGATTTGGCCACAACTTTGGTTTTCAGAGGCAATAGGAATTGTATTATATCATAATCAACAACAGTTTTAGAAAAGTGCTATTTCTCAAAAATATATTTTAGACATATCTTTAACAGTGATGGATTTAGTAGACAAGTGATATCATTCTCATTCATCTGCAATTTTTTTTTTGTAAAACTGTTACTTGTCAAAAAAATTTGAGATATTTAAGTGTTTGGGAATGTGTTCTGGGGATATAGTTGACTCTTATGACCTGGTGTGCCCGGTTATGCGCTCCTACATGGGTGCCAACCATGTGTTCTAACTCAGCCTTAATGGCTCTATGTAACTAATTAGCAGATTGATCTGCATATTCCTGATGAGTGGCAGGCCAACTGGCTTAGTCTGTATGTTCATGTGGGAAACACAGGGGCCAAAAGGGGAATCCAAATCAGCTAACATGCCTAGGATTAAAAGTAAAGATGACCAACTATAAAGCATGACTTAGAGGATTCTTTCAAAATTTGTTCTCAGGTAGAAGTAACATTTTGATAGAAGTAAATTAAACTATGGAGGTGAATATTGCGTCATCACTGTTCTACTGTATGTAAAAACCTGAGGGGAGAAATTTTACTGTTTTGTCTTGATGGGTCTGGGGAAGATGATGTGTTGACAGTGACAAATGACAGATTCCTGGCAGATCTCCTCTCTGGGCCGGTTGCATGTCTGTCTGCTGTAAGTTCACAAGACACATGAATGCCCTCTGTTTGTGTGGGAAGCTCTATGTTGTTGTGACGGTGTTGTTAATGTTCAACCAGACAGGTCTGAAATATGAAAAAGGCAAAGAAAGATGTGCCCACCATCTACCTCAGCTCGGCAGCTGGTTTGCAGCCATGACCTGCATATCGTACCCTGTAATGGCTCTGTAAACATGAGACTGCAATGCAGATGGAGGGGCAGAGGGCATATATTAAGAGGGGAATGAGGAGAGAGGCCAGTGTCTCAACGGAGCCTGTAAGCAAGACTAAAACTTATATTTACTGAAGGGTCAGTGTCACTTGCTATGGAGTGAAGAAGAAACATTTCATCACCTGCTTCCCTCCCCTTTCCCTTTCTCGCTCTCCATCTCTCTGAGAGAGAGGGAGAGATCAGTGTCATCAATGGGCTTCTTTATGATTGCAGCAGATCATGTGTGTGTCTGGAGCTCTCAAAGCTGAACTTGTTCAGGTTCCCAAGCAAATACGAAAGTTGCACACATGCACAGGACAAGATTTATACTGTACTTAGACAAGTATATATTGACATCCAAACCCATGGCTTCAAACAAAACATAAAGTAAGTCTCTACCAAATGCATTGCAAATTCAAAATAAAATGTATTAAAAGCAGCATAGAGACTCGCAAGTAACCAGCTGACAAATATAAGAAATGAATGTAGTGGGTTAAAATAAAATATAAAAATAAGGTAATTGTCTTTTAAAAAACTGACAGCATCAGATTGACACCAATTGTAGGCAGCAAACTGCAAACTATGCACCACTGTGAACTGCTTGTCGCCTCCATCAATGATCAAATTTTACTTTAGGTACTTACTGAAAAGGCTGCAAATTGTATCCTAGGTGGTAGTAGTGGGCTCATTTCATCAGCTATTGACCTTGCAGTGTAGAAATGTTTAAATAAAATGCAATGAAGCATATCAGGCTTATTACTAATTTCAAGCCTCATCATATTTGGATATTAAGCTCTAGCTTTGTAGTCACCATTCAGGATATAAAAGTAGAAAATGTTCAGTCAAATAAACAAACACCTTGAACTCCTATTTAATTCTTTTATATTAATTAAAGCTTTGTCAATCTCTGTTCAAACTTTGTTCATTTTATAATTTCTTTTTTATTTGTTCAAATTATGCTATATAAGTTTTATTACTTAAAAAATACATTAAATTATATTTGCCTGCATAAAAAATTATGGATATACAACAAAAAAAAATAAAAATCATCAAATCAAATAAAGCTCAGTGGCAATCTTACGTATGCACTATCTGTAAAATAATGCTATGCGGATTCCAAGTGGTGAGAAGGAGGAGCGCTTGGAGTCTTATTAATTTAGATTTTAATTTGAATTCATTTCATACAGATAGACATACATACAGTTACTTTCAATTCATGGGCCTTTTTGACAGATAAGCTTAAATCAAGTTTACTGTCCTCATCAAAAGGGAATCCAAGCACACATTGTTAAACACTGATTTACACTTTAAATAATCCTATTATGATTCATGTTTTTATCCAATGTAATATCAAAAATGTATTGTGTGAAAAATACATTACAGTAACACCGATTTACAATATTAGCACAAAGATCAAAATTGGCAAACTTCTTAATTATTAATAGTAGGTGCATAACAACAGATTGTTTGTGTGTGTGTGCGTGCGTGCACTTGGGTGAGTGTGTCCTAGGGCAAAGACAGCTGAGCCTCCAGAAAAAGGAAGCATATCAAATATCAATACTATTTATTTATTTTGTACAAGATAATTACATTATGTGTATAAACTGCCAGACCAGAAGAATTTCTATTGAGGCTATAATGAGGACAGCGGTATAAATCAAACTATGTGTCTTCAGGCCAGCTTTATAGTGAGTGAGGCCATCTAGAAACATGTCCTGCCAAAATTATGAGTGGAATACTGAGAAGATCAAAAGCTTTTTTCTTTCTCATAATGTACTGCTGAAGCGCTAAATTAGCCAGTGCCTGAGCCCAAGGCATGCGTGAAACCAGCAGCACACGCCGGCCTGGTCACAGTAGGAGGGGCATCTGTGTGTGTGTGTGTGTGTGTGTTGTGGAGTTCAAGACAAAGGTTGGCAGAGGTAGGGTCTGATAAATCACATGCTTCTCAGACCGTTTCCTTCATATCCCCTGTCTAAGGCTTTGATCTGATCTGAACAAAGTGGTAATGGATAATTGTAGGCATGTTAACCCTATGTGCAGTCTTTGACATAATTGGCAATAGTGTGTGCTAATCTACCTGCAGTCTTCTGGTGGAACTGGCAGATCTGCGTTGACGAGTCTTGTCCTCTGGCCTGGAGTCTGAGGCCCGAGCCGAGGCCTGGTCAGAGTTAGGGCTATACCTCTGAGCTGTGGTACCAGCCTGATCTGACATTACTGCCTTGAAGGAGAAAAGACAAAAATATGTCAAAAGATGTGTGTGTCTCTGTTTAAGAGCATGAACAAAAGATAAGTGAGACAGACTTAGAGGAAGAACGACTTGCATCATGCACATGGAAAAACTGACAGAGATAATCCTTAGCCTCATATTTGATATCATCAGACAAAGAGCCTATGAGCAGTTCAGGAGTTTTGGGGCCAGATCTGTGAACTCTTTACAATACTAGGAAATCTGGGCCAGACACTAGTAAAAACTAAAGTCCAGTACCAGACATGCAAAAACGCTGTGGTATCTACAACATGGTCCAAACCTATTTGTACTTACTTAATGAGTGTTTGTGTTTATGGCCCAATGGCTATTTAAAACTTGATTGAGATCATATGCAAGAGGATGGGGTTTTAATATAGGTAAGGATAAATTAATAATTGTCTATCAGTGGTTAGATACCTTGCAACAGCCACAAAGGAATAGTTTATAGGTAGTTGTCCGTATTAAAAAACAAAAAACATAAAAACAAAAAGTGAGTACAAACAATGACACAAACTACAAGTTTTTCCCTTCCAAGTTCCAAACGCGGCTTGAATATTTCATGATGGCATTCAGACTAACTTAAAACAACAATATCACTAGTGATGACAAAATGTTTAACATCCAATTATATTCATAATATGTCGTAGTTTTACTTTACTTTACTCAGAAATAGTAACTCAACAATGTCAATCATTTGAAGATGCCAAGAGACCTGTTTGCCCTAAACAAGTAGCATCACAGTGAAGGTTAGCCCTAGCTGAACATGGTAAAAAAAAGGAATGGCCAGTTCAAATCAAATCAAATCAAGTCAGATTTATTTGTATAGCGCCAAATCATAACAAAGTTACATCAAGGCACTTTACATATAGAGCAGGTCTAGACCAAACTCTTTATAAATTTATTTAAAGAGACCCAAAGGATCCCCCGATGAGCAAGCACTTGGCAACAGTGGCAAGGAAAAACTTCCTTTAAGAGGCAGAAACCTCGAGCAGAACCAGGCTCAGGGGGGGCGGCCATCTGCCTCGACCGGTTGGGTTGAGAATGGGGGGGAGAGAGAGAGAGAGAGAGAGAGAGAGAGAGAGAGAGAGAGTGAGACAGGCATTGGAGGGGGGGGTGTAGGCAGGAGTTGAGCTGTAATACAGAATTCATGAAATATGGGACCAGCAGGTGTTGCAGGAACATGGGATGGAGATGAGTCACCACCTGCAGGATGAGGACAGGGAGAGACAGGAGAGGAACTGGGAGAGTCAGAGACTTTGGCAGAACATGGTTAGTAAATTCAGTATAAATGCTTAGAACTGGGTGAAACTGTGTTTTTTAAGAAGGATGGTTCTTATCAACGCATGCAAGGGGGGAGGAAAGGAGAGCAAGCGAGAGGGAGGGAGAGAGGAAGAGGGAGAGGGGGAGAGAGGGTAACAGGGAGAGACAGGGAGAGACAGAGAGAGAGAGAGAGAGAAGCTCAGTCCTTCCCCCAGCAGCCTAGGCCGATAGCAGCATAGCTAAAGAGTAGAGGAATTTAACTTTTTAACTATAAGCTCTGTCATACAGGAAGGTTTTAAGCCTGGTCTTAAGAGTCCGCCCCCCGGACCGATGCTGGAAGTTGGTTCCATAGAAGAGGAGCCTGATAACTGAACGATCTGCCTCCAGATTTATTTTGGAGACTATAGGAACCACAAGTAAACCTCCATCTAGAGAGCGGAGTGGCCTGCTAGGAGTTTTAATGTACGCTGAAGTTAACACATTTTTCTGTCATGTGGAAGTGGGACAGTTATCTACCACCTCAAGCATTGTGCGTGTACTATGGCGAATCTATTTATCAGTATCTCTGAACAATGCTTGTAACTCAACTTATATCGGAGCCTTTTGACAAACAGAGGCCTTCACAACTGCGGTGTACTGAGTGTCCAGGTAGTGAAGAAAACTGCACAGGATGTCATCACCTTTTTTCCAACAAGTCCTGATTGCATTATCAGAAACCTGGCATCTGGGCGTGACCTTGTTAACTGCCAGGGTAATCAACTTTAACCAAAGGGGAGGAGAGGGGATGATAAATTATTAGTGAGGAAGATTTTGTTCATGTTTTATTAAATTGGCCTGTCAAACGGGGTTGGTCAAATTATCTGGGGCCTCGTTTATTGGAGGCTGGCCATATTGGCGCATCTGTTACAATTATTTATAATTTCCAGGCAGTCAGGAGGATGGACTGAGTTTTTCGGCATCAGCCACATAAAGCAATTTAGAAATTAACTGATGTGGGAGTGTCTGAGTTTCTTCCATTCACAATCTCTCATCCCCATCCTGATTTTCATCCAGCAAAAAGTTGAAAAAACAAAAAAAATCACAAGCAAGTAAACTGCAGGATGGTAAAATCATAAAGATGTAAAACATAACGTATTAGGAGTAGCTTTTTGAATGCTGGAGAGTGCATGAGGTGCAGTGGGGAAAAAAGAGCAAGTAAAGGGGGGGCTGAGGGGAAAAAAGGAGAAAAAAAAGAAAAGCCGGTCTTGGTAATTACTGAACACGATTAGGTTCTTAGGGGAACTTGTCTGGCACTCGCGGCCCTCGCTAGTGAGGATGCGGCAGGCAGGACCATATGGAGCGAGGCTTGTGATTGTGCTCCCTGAAGCTCGTGACCCGTCTGCTGCCGAGCCCTTGAGCTGAATGTGAAATGAGACTTGCCAGGCCTAATGTTCTACACATGCACCATTTATGCCACAAAATAAATCTGATCACTGTTAATTATGGAGCAGCTATAATCAGGAGGGGACCCTGAAACACACACACACACACACACACACACACAAGGCTCCTACGTGGCAACACAAACACATCTATGGAGGGACAGGATTTGTGAGAGGGTTTGTGAGTAGTGATGAATACAATGTCTTTCCACCCCACCAGGCCAAGAGCACTTTGCATTCAAGATGGTGATTCTTCAGAGAAACATGTGTGAATATGTGTGCATGTAGAAGGGCAGCACACAGTGAGTAGGATGTAGGGTACGTCTATGTTTTTGTGTGTGTGTACACAGCCCTGGGTCCTCCCACACAGTCTGTTTGACCCGAGTGTATGTGCCTGAACGAGTGAGTGCATGTATCTGCAGCGGCACATGGCTGTGCTTCATTAATGAGGCGAACTGTGCTACGCAGAGGTTCTCATCTAATGAGAGCAGTTGAGCTGGTAAAACACACCACTGGAGTCCATGTCATTAGTATGTTTCTGGCCCTGGACATGGCACAGCTCCAAACACATGCTCATACACAAACTAATGTTTTTATTTAAAAACATGTATTAATCACAAACTCAGGATACAAAGGATGAGTGGATGCTTAGCCAGATAAATTATTTTCTACAATTTATTTAGTAATTGTAAGCGTTATTTAAATAGATTGCATGATCCTAACTGGCTTATAATTTCTTTTTAAGGAGGCTTACTGATGTAGCTGGTGGGCAGAAGCGTATGTATATACAAGCAGCAGGTTGCAATAAATTGTTAACATGCTCTGAGAGACAGTTGACTGACAACTGACAGTTGAGCTAAATAACTTGCATTCCAGATGGGGAACAAATGAACAGAGTAGTCAAAGTCATAACATGACTGCTGTGAAGATAACTTACATACATCTGACTTACAGATATACAGGCTTTTAATCACATTCTCCTGAAGATCAGCATAGAAGACTAAAAGCGCCCCGATGCACTTCAATTGAGGTAAGTATTGTGTAAAGCCTGAAAAATCCATGTTTCTTCTTCCTTAATTTCCTCTATCCTTGCTCTGTTCTAAGGTCTGAAAAAAAGGTCATAGACAGTAAAAAGTTGAGTGGTATAAAATACACAGGAGAACCCTTAGGCCAATTCATTCTGTTTGTTTAGCTCTTGGTTGAAAATTTTATTTCCATGTTTCTTTGTGGCATTATAGTTTCATTATTTTCACTTGATGGTTGCAATTAATGATGATGATCAAAAGAAATGCCTCACCTAAGTCAAACCAGACCTGGCAAAACGGTGGGTGTATTTATGCACGTGTGTGTGTAACTTGCATTTTAATTATACATCTAAAAGTGTTTAAATTGGTTAACATAAATAACAAGCCAGAAGCAGATGTTAAAATGCATCTCAACAAGCCAGGGGAGATCATGTGGGCTTCTGTGAATTGAAAAAATAAATAAATAAATAAATAAATAAATAAATAAATAAATAAAAATAAGTAAATAAAATAAAGGAAAGTGCTTTTTCCTCTTGGGATATGTTTCCTTTGTGCTTAAGATTACAATCATATGAGTCACTTTAATGCGTTAGCAGAACTATGTATGATGTGCTAAAATTGAATTAAAATGTCAATCTAACACCGAAGATCAAGATGGAGCTGTAAAATTCTTTAAGGTTGGTCTAAAACTAGGCCACCTTGAAATGAGAAGGAAGCAACAAATTAGACTTTTATATTGAAGGATGCCTCTGTTCTATTCATGTGTCAGTTCAGTGTGACAGTGAACTAGAATCAAAACTATCCAGAACCTGAATCAGGATAACTAACCTTAAAACATCACACCTTTATTTTTCCTACTGTGACATGTCAAAATTTATGCAGTGAAAAACTATCCATTAAATTGTTTTCAAACATCTAAAAGACAGTGGGGAGCCTTTATCCAAAATTTCGAACAAAATTTTCTGGAGTGAATGAACATGGTCAATTTTCCTTTTCCAACAGTGATGAGAGAACAACCTATTCTTTGAATGACTGCCCACACAATTACCAACTCACCACTCATTTACTGTGATGAAGGTTCCAGAAAGCCTGAGGTCTGCTACGTATTCTAATGTTGGTCTTTAATCATTGTAAAGCTCGAACAGTAGCCAAATAATAGACTACAATACAATGATGCAGTTTGGGAAATCCTCATAGATTATCAAATATTCACTCCAGATAGATTTTTGTCCACTAATGGGGGATTTTCCCTGTATCTAGATTGTAATAGTGACCACCCAACCTGGCAGTTTGCACAGGCTGCATCACATGGTACATAGGGGTCACGTAGATGGCTAATGAATCAGCTAGACTAGAGCTCGACAACCTGCGGCTGTTTCATCCCTCTGTAGTGGCTCCCTGTTTCTTTGAGAAAATACTGTAAATAAATAATGTCTATTTAATTTATATAAATGTTATTCTACTTAGTTTTTTTTCATAGTTATAATGATAGTTTATTCTATTATTAGTTGATTCTCAAGATTTAGGTGATCTTGTAACATCGAATTTTTTTTTTTTTTTTTTTTTTTAGCACTGTCAATCACAATATGCGTCCCACCTTGTTTGCATCACCTGTTGCTGACAGACTGGTGACTTATTGTGAGCTCCTGACCCCCAGTAAGCCAACAAAATCTCCTGATTCTCAAATCTGAATTTGTGTCCTTTCTTTCTCAATTACTTTCAACTGAATATGTATGAACTTGAAGAGTTCAGCTGGTACTACAGCAAACTACAATCTGTATTTTCCATTTTTCCTGCAATTTTTCTACACTAAATTCTATAAAAATATATACAAACATTGATTTCTTACTCTAATATTTAACTTGTGAAGTTAATTGACATGAGTTGAACAGTATAGAATTATTGATACTGGAAAACAACCTGAAAGAACAGTTTGGTTAAGCCAGACCTTGTTAATGATTATTTAAGCCTCTGTGAAGTCATGTGAAGCTTCCTGTAAAGAGTTAACTTGGCATAAGAGAACAGACAGTCAATCCTGGTGCACAGCATGGAAGTGTAACACACAATGGGTGTGATTTTTCTCACCCACCCTCCACCTTTATCCCCCCCTCACAACCCACTGCGGGAGGGGTGTTCAAAGCCATCGCTCTGGTCCATATTCAAATGAGCACTGCGTCTCCCCCCTGTGCTCCCGTAGCGATCAGCACTTTGATCACCTCCAACAGTAACTTCCACCAAAACATTTAAAATTAAAATCAAATCTGCCTTAACAACCTGAGCATTAGAATTTAACAGGTGTTCGAGAGGAAGTTGTTACAGAATTTGCGATTATGCACTTGGATACACACACCTTTCGTCAAACACACACCCATGCAGACACACACTTGTGCACTTACGCACAACCTGTCAGTGAAATTACAGAGTGGGAAATAAAAGCCCTCCTGACTGAGCACTATACCTTGGGATATTCGATCTGTTCACTTTGATGTTAAAGAAAGTTAAAAGTTAAAAAAACAAATCAGCCAGACAGTAGCTACATGTGTTCAGTAAACCAAAGTTAATATAAATTCTTAATACAGGATATAGACATAATATTTTTGTAATTACATTTCAAGCCTGAACATGTGGGATACTTTTTTTTTTTCCCAGACATGATTTGGGACAATGAGAAGATGGAATTGATAAAACAAACACATATCTACAGAAACACAGAAAAATACAGGCACTTCATGCATGCATGAATGAATGCATGCCCAAGCTACACACGCAGCACTAACTGCATCTTCCCTAAATGTAGTATTAATTACTGGGGGAACACTGCAGCACTGTATTTAATTACTGACTAAATGATCCATTTATACTTCACCGCTGGTTAAATTAACAGGGTTAAGTGAGACAGGGCGATTGCAACTCACTTAACATTTAAGCTGATATCTTTTAGCTTCCACAGTCTAGGGACAGCACTGACAGAAAGTATCAACCAATCAAATTAAACAATTACAATCTGTGGAGGCACAGAGATTACTCAAGTGCTGCAAAAATATTAATTTAAGCAACAGAGTTGGTTTATGTGTAATAGAGCAGTATTAACTCAAATGCAAGACAGAGATATATCATATAGACAAATGCAGCACCATACAATGCTGGTGGACTGAGGCTGTGTGGCACACAAGTTCAAGCCACAGACAGTTGTTACTATTCTCATCCAAGTGTTTGACACTGTGTGGTCCAAGAAACGTCCTATCACCATTTCATTAGGAGCTATTAAAGGATACTTAAATTGTGGCTGCACCATTAAATTTATAGTACAGTCTCTATCCCCTTGGGGTGACAGTTCAAAGGTAGTGAGCTGAAACCGAACCTTGCAGACTGACTGATGTAGAAGTGTAACTCCAACAGAATCTTCAAAACAGTGCTGGGCTCCAATTAAATCACCTCTCTCCACCTCTTATCTGTCTCTTCTGCTATGTGACGGGAGTTTGTTAAAAGGACTTCCAGGTACTTGGGTGGGAGGAGAGAAAGTATGCAAGTCAGAGAGGGTATGTGTGCCCAGGACTGAGAATGAGGGAAGATCAGATAGCTGACATGAAAGACACTGCTGCTAAGAGAGATGGTTAGATCAAGGGTGAACTAGAGTGATATCAAGAGACTGATTCTCAGTTAAAGACCACCACCACAGGCCATGTTGGGGTTTATCAGTTATGACTGTGCCTACTAATCCACCTACACATTCCTGTTTCTCTACCTTAGGACAGCTCTTGACAGGTGATTGACAGAGGGATCATAACATAACATGTTTATTATACAAGAAAAGACAATGACATTATATGCAGGGAAAAATAAGTAAACGTGTAGATGTCCATGCCCACACAAGTGTATATCAAATTCAACAACTTCTGGAGCAGAGTAGCCTAAGGTTGCAATGCACTTTGTAAAAAGAGGGGCTTGTTGTAGAAATGGTGAAGACTGAGAGGGAGGCTTACCTTTAAGTTGGTTTGTTTGTTGGATGATGGGCAAATGGTTGTCTGCTGAGCCTGTTGCTGCTGTTGTTGCTGCAGCTGTATGTTCTCCTCTTTCTGCTCTTGTAGCTGGGTGTGGAGGTGCAGGATGTGTTGGTCTCTCTGAGCCAGCTGGCTGCTGAGATCCTGATGACTTTGACGAAGATTGGCTTCACTAGACATGAGGGCCTGGTAGCATTGACTCAACTCCTTGTACAGCTGTCAACACACACAAATAGATGGAGAGCAGGAAAGTTGGTGAAGAGGTAAGGGAATAAGTTAGGTTAACCAGGAAAAGGAGGTAGAGAAAGATGAGATATCATTCATGGTATTAGGCAACAGGGAGAGTATTTTCATATGGATGATTATTTTTTTTTTATTTCCACAGTAATAAGAAAAACATATGTTAATATCGTCTAAGCGAGAATAAAATGGAAAAATGAAAGGGAAAAAGCAAGCAAAAAGAAGATAATATGAAGTAAGACAGAAATGTTACTTAATATTCATGTTGTAAGACTAATAATTTCCTCAAGTCTCTCCTATTGCCCCTCCCTGTGTGGGGCTGTGTATGGCACAGTGGTAAAGTCATCAGAAAGAGGGGTGGTGGGTTGAAAACCCATTCACAGTAACAGGATACTGTGAGAAAAGTCGTTCTTTTCTGGCACGAAAAAATAATTGTAGGTTAAAGCTAGCTTGGAAATATATCACCAGCGGGTGAGGCCTGAGTGGAGTGCAACAAAGTGGTTATAATAATGATGAGTTTGAGGTTTGGCGTGTGTGGTGTGTGCACGCGAGTGTGAGCATACCTGCTGATAGGAGGTGGTGTCAGCAGTATGTGCCTCTTCTTGGTTCCTCAGGACTCTCTGTGTGTCTAGGTTGAGTCCTTCCAGCTGCTTGATAAGATGACTCTGCTCCTCTGCATGCTCTTTGCTCTGCCTGTATAGAGTCTGTACTTCTGTGAACTCATTACTGCAAATACAAATGCATAAGTGTGTTATACAAATTCATCCGGTAGGTATGCAGAGCAGTAATGCCTTTATTTTCTCCATAAATAGAATGAAGTTATATGTTTGGGTTTTAGTGAATTATATTCAAGATGAGAAAAGTAATATCTATGTAATGACATTAAAAGAAGAATTAACTACACCAGACTTGAATTTATTGAGATTTACTTATAATGATTTTAGATAAATAATGAAAGTGCAAAAAAAGTATTCAAATATGACAGATATGAAAATAAAATGATACAGAAATGAAATGCTCGTACTGAAAAATACTGTTACTGCACTGATTCCAGGACGACACATTGTCACCAACATCTAAATTTCCCTGAACCTTTCCCTGAAGCATTTAAGTTAATTTCTGAAATTTGTTTTGCATCTGTCAGAATTATCACAAAGTGCTCACTAACTTACAAGGACTTTGATCACCGAGCTCCAACCTTACAAATGGTCTCTAGCCCCAATGTGACTGACATGTCAGAGTGCCTCTGGCATTAAAACAGGAAAGTAGTTAAAAAAGGTTGAGATTACCACTAAGGCTCCTACGGTTCTCACAGTTTTTATCATATCGACTACAGCTTAGCCAAAGCCTGCCCTGTTTCCCTTTTCTCCATCTTTTAAAGCACATTCACTATGCAGGGCTTATCAAGTGGCTTTTGGTGAGCCAGAGTGGAAGAAATCTGTGTCACCCTCAAGCCTTACAGCGTAGAGAAATATACTAGCTGCTGCACACAGCTAGGTATGTGAAGCAATGCATACTTTTTCTATGTGGAGGACACATCTTTACTTCCTTAAACAAATTATGTTACCAAAAAAAGAAAGACACCAACAATTTATTTGTGACAAGAAAACGACACTATATATTGTGCTGGGCAATGTTTCAGCTGGTTGGGCTCACCGAAGTTTGCTGAGTTGTTCATCTTTTACTAGCACTTCCCCCTCTTTGGATGAAAGCTGTCCTGCCAGACTGCTACTGTAACTCTGCAAGTGAGACAACTCCTGCCAGGCATTGTGTAGCTCCTCCTCCAGCTCCTAGTAATATAGAGTGCTATCAGATTTTAAAATATAAATATGTTCCACCTTCAAACACTGAGTAGTGGTTTCTGATTTTGATGCTTATACTGATGCCGTAGGCACTCTGATATAATAACAATGGTTAATATCAATTATTAAGATCTATATGTGAGATTGAAAACTACATTTTTGCACATGGAGTAATTTCTTCCGTGTTTGTTCAGTTAACATAGTCTGGCCAAATGTTTCATTCCAAAATGAGATACAGAGCAAAAGGTGAACACTGTACAACAACCTGGCTAACCAAATGCATACGTCTCTGTACCAAATCTGTTTTCTTTCAACTAACATGCATGCCCTGTCACAACAAATCTAAAAGCAATGTGGCTGAACAGACATGATGTGCACACCAACATAGGGCTGCAGCTGCTGCTATTTTGCTGCTTTCAATATGTAGCAGGTGTAGACAACGCGTTAGTGACAGGTTTTCAGGCCAGATAATGTAGCATCCACCACCTCTTCAAGCCTTGATAGTTTAAAATGAAACTAAAAATAATGTTTAAAAGCAGGGGCAGAATTAACTTTTTGAAAAACTTTTGAAAAAATTATTGAGTTTCAGACAATAAAGAAAAAAAAAAGACAGATAAACACAGTACAGTGAGCCCATAGTGAATCTAATAATTATTTTTTGTTGAATGTTTGTGTCACTGCGTAAAATTTGCTAATTTATTTAACCCATTGGTTGAGTATGTGTGTGTGTACTAAACTCATAACTGCATAATTGGTTTACCTTATCTATACACGTGCTGGATTAAATGATAAATTCCTTGACAAATCTTGGGAAGTTCAAACAAATTGGCATGATGTATCCACTGCATACCCCACATTCTCCATCTTCATCTTTCAAATCAATACATGATACTAAAAACGAGTAACAGGTGGAGTGTCTTAGGCTGTGATGGATGTGCATAGACTGGTTACTGGGCTTCATTTCGTCCAAGTGTAATTACTTTGCAGCCCTGACTTATACAAGACTTTATGTCTGACTATATTTGAATGGAGAAGCAGCATGTTTCACAATGACTAGTTTATGTGGATGGGCAGAATGTGAGGTTTTCCTCAGGCCCGCAGAGACAGAAAGTATAGATAATAAAAGATTATTACTGGAACAATAGGCAGCTTCTGAAAATCACCTTCTTTCATATGGGTAGAATGAATGACTGAAAACACAGCAAACTACAAATCGTTGCACATACACATGGAAATGACATGAAAATTTATAGGTATGGACTCTTCTGTTGTGATCAGGAAAGTGAAGGGAAGTCTGGTCCCACACATATTAAATCAGAAATTTCCTTTCCTTTGAATATTTTGTCTGAATATTTAAATTGTGTGCTTTATTACAGAGGTCTTTCTATATTCACATGCTGAGGAGGAAAGGGTGTTAGGGATCAGAGTTCAAGGTATGCTCAAGATGGAAGGCAGGTACAACTTTGTGTTTGGGTATGTGTTTCTGAATGTACTTGTCACCATGTTCATACCTTCACTCTTGCCTGGGCAGCATCCCTCTGGTCTCGTTGGCTGTTGGCTTGCCTCTCTTTCTCCTCCAGGTCAGCTTGCAGGGCGGCACAGCGGGAAGTTAATCCCTCTTTCTCCTCCTCTAGAGCCTGCACCACCTGCCGCTCCTCCTCCCCTTTCTTCCTGCACTCCATCTTCATTTCCTGGAAAAGACAGGTATGTGTGTGTTTGTGTATGTGAGGGCGAGAGAGGGAGGTCATAAAGGCCAAATAAACAACAGTGACGAAAGGAGAGGAACAGAAAAGGTAGCATTTCAAACTGAGAAAATGAGAAAAGAAAGAGATGTGATGCAAAAAGAGAAGCAACCCATGGGGTTGAGGCTGAAATGAATATGTAAACACTGGACCAGCTTTTCTGTGGGAGCCCCCTGTATTGGCCACTGATTGGCCAAGGTCACCTGTGCTGTATGACTGGGCCCACGCAGCCAGATGTTGGTTGGTATGGGCCGAGCTGTGCTGCATGAGCCCTGCTCATGCAGGTACAGGGGCCAGTCTGTCAACTTTAATGACAGGCTCCTAATGAGAATGGTGCTTGCTGCAAGACCCATTAGACTCAACCTAGGTCTCCTTTGATGCTGTCCCCTACGATTTCTCGCCATGAGACCTCAACAAGACTGTGTAAGGATCATTCCTTTATCAATTAATCATAACCGGGTCCCATCTAAGCATAATTAGGGAGAAGCCACAACATCACATGCACACTTTTCACTTTCACCCACAGAAGCAGTCATTAAGTATTTATCTGTAAGTTAACAACCTGCTTTCCTTTCGCTCCCTCTTTCTCACATGCAGTTTCCAGCTGTGAAGTATTCTCTGCTGTCAGTAGCAAGAAAGAAAGCTGAAAACAAAAAAGGGTGAGACACAGAGTGAAGGGAGCAGACACAAAGACAGAGAGATGGTGTTCAAGAAAGTAGACCAATCCTCCTCCTCCTCCTCTAAATGATTCAAATGCCTGTGGCTATAGCCACAGGGGACTTGTCGTGTTCAGTGCCACACAGAGAAAAGAATTTTGACTCTGAGGCCCAGAAGGCTGCTGAAAATTTGTTATACCAACCTTAACTTCCTGATTCTTATTGGCTAGTTGTTCATGCAGAGCTGTAAGATCCTTCATCATTGTGCCATTTTCCTCGTCCACTGTCGTCCTCCTGTGCACCAAGTTGTTGATCTCTTGCTGCTGTCCTGTCACTCTCTATGGCAAACAGTGAGACAGTGTGGGGAAAAAAAGACAGATGGAAATACAGATTGGGAGAAAGAAAGATATAAAAAGTTTCATAGGTTATATAACAAATTCCTGGATTGGAAAGCAAAGAGTTTGTATTGAGCCCATAAAGATAACAGCCAACCAAAACTAAATCTTTTGAAAACACACTTTGTAGGAGTTACCCTTGTAACTGTTGCAACAGAGGAAGAGGCACAAATACTGATTATTTTCTTGATAAGTGATTCCTCTGACATCACAAAATGATTTTAAAAAATGCCAAGACAAGGGCAAGAGATGCCACATATGAGGACCTGGAACCATCATATACCAGTATTTTACATTTTGGTTTGACAAATACTTAACATGTTTAACTGATCATCAGCATTGATCAATTGATACACAATTTGTTGTTCTAAACAGCATCTACACATCACAACTAATAAGAACAAACTGATGGTCATTTTAATTCTACTGTAAAACACAACTAAAAAGATCATAAAGACTCTCATAAATCTCCATGATGATCAACTTAATGGTAGAGAATGGAAGAAAGGGTATGATAATTCACCACCCACTTTTGATGCTGGTGTGCGTTCACTTCGTGTTTTTTGGCAAACTTTGTACCCTTAGTAGGAGGAAGCTGGCCTCTTAACGCTGCATCAACTGAGGTTTGGCATTGGCTGGTAATCCACAGCGTTCTGTGGGTACACCCTTCTCTCAAATAACACTGTGCTCTGGGATGCAATTAATTGCCATGTTGAGGGAAATCACTCAGATATATCCAGATAGTGGATTTAGTGTTCCTTGCTACTCGTAGCTCGCTGTTGTAGGAACAGAGGGGCTTTAATAGAGATTTATACTGGAGAGCAGACAATAAATTCAAACGTTGATAATGAGGTAGGCAAGAACAATTTGAACCCCAGTAGTGCCCAATTGATAGAAGAGAAAAAAAGGGGGGTTCTGCCAAGTTAAGAGGTCTAGGACAGAAAGATTAGCATTTAAAGATTCCCAGTGCAGTTCAAAAATGAAAGCTAATTATGTTACAAAAATGGAAAGGGGTAGAGAGGGGAAGTATATAGAGAAAAAAAATAAAGAGAAGCTGGGGAAGAAAGAACTTCAAAGTTAGAGCGCCAACATATTAAAGTGTATGACATCCTGCATGGACTCAGCAGACCATCGCATCTCCAAAAAAGAGGGTAAAACCAATTAATCACTATTTGGATATGTATGGCTCAAGACTATGGATGAGACGATGACTGTCAGAGGGTGAGATGACAGAGTACAGAGCAAGTAATATTAATGAGCTTTTCAAATAGCCTGCAAGTCTTATTTCCAGTAAAAAGCAGAGAACAAGATTCAAAACAAAAAAAAGTTTGTTTTTTTTTTCCTCTTAAAGAAAATTTTAAGTGTACCATAAAAATTTGTTCAACATGGTTTAAGGTTAACACTTCAACATGAAAATAAAAGCACATCAAGTATTATTTAATCAAAGGTTTTCTTTATGCTGCTAGTCTTACCCTACTTAGTCAACCTGCATTCACTGTTATTACAGCATTTAGCTGGTGGCAGGAAAGCATTAATTATTGTTAAGCTATTCATTGATCTAGCATTACATTATGACCATGCCTTATATTATGTAGGTCCCCCATTTGCTGACCCAACAGCCCTGATCCATTGAGGTGGACTCCTCTAAATCTCTGAAGGTCTGCTGAGGTATCTGGCATAAAGTTTTAAGTTTTGTGGTGGAGCAGGTTGGTTTGTCCATCACATCCCCTGATGCTTAATTGGACTGAAAAATGGGTTATTTGATCTTGAACTCATTGGTGTGAAGCATTCCTGAACCATTTTTGCATTGCGAGAGGATACATTCAGCTACTAAAAGAGCCCTCTGCGATTAGGGAATACTGTTTATATGAATGGGTGTGCAGCAAAGTTTATGTAGGTTGTACATCCACAGGACGCCAAAGTTTCTTAGTGGAACTTTGGCCAAAGCATCACATTGCTTCTGCAAGCTTGCCTTCTTCTCCTAGTGCATCTTGGTGCCATGTCTTCCCCAGGTAAGCAAAACAAAGACACTTGGCTATCTACATGATGTGAAAGAAAGTTCTAGTTCTGGTGCTTACATACCATATTAGCTCTTCCCCAAAAGACGTGTTCATCTTTCCATCACAAGTTGGCCCATATTGCTCATTTATATATTTTTCTCACCTCTGCTTCTCACAAATCAACTGTGAGGTCAAAATGTATACTTGCTGTCTAAAATGTCCCACATGCTGACAGGTAATGGGATAATTTCCCTTATTAAGTTTACCTGTCAGTGGTCATAATCTTATGTTTGATCCATGTATCTGTTTGTAGCCTGGTATACCTTGGCACAATCTTCAAAGTTGTTTTTCACTTATTTACAGTACTTTTGCATTCCTAAAATGTTCTTATGTGTGTATAGTTTATTAATAATCTTGAACATTACACGCTAAGATCACCAAGTCAAATTCCAGGCAACGTTTGTCAAAACGACAATAACTTTAAATCAACTCAGCTATTTCAGATCAATTGAGTTTTCATTTCACTATAGCCCTATAGAAATGAAGGGCCCTTCACACAGATGGAATCCCATTCAGCATATATGAATACACCCTTCATGAACAATAAAATTCCTGGGGAAATCAAGGCCTGGTATCAATCAAAAGAAAAGCAGCTCAGTATTTCATTTCCCAGGAGGCATACATATTGCACCAAACATTTTTTTTTTCATAAATACAAAATATCTTATCATCACATGCTGTACCTAATGTCTGTTTTTACAGTAAGTGTATGATAAACTTGTCTTATACAGTGTCTTGTGTTATTTCTTTTGTCTTTCCCTTATCGTGTCCCAAGATTGAAACACCCTCGTCAAATTCCTAGTATGTTTACAAATACCTGGCAATAAAATCTGATTCTGATTCTGATAGTAAAGCAGGCAAATCTTCTTGATTTAATGCACTGTCAGTGTACTTTGATATACTTCCTAGTCCCTGCATTTTGGGTTATTTCATTCACATATGTCTGAAAACCTTACAGACAATGCTGCACTACCGCAGGTTGGCTAGCTGTACAATTTTACTGCCTGGCACTGAGGTTTGATATAATTTCATACACTCTGCTTCCGTGAGTTAGTTCTGTAACTACTGTATCAACTGGATTGAGTTAAAATGGCTGAGGAAGCCAGTATTAAAAAAAGGCACTGGCAAGTTGATGACTTCATTACAGCCATTCTCATTAGGAACAAACATGATTCTGGATGAGAGACGCTAATGAAGGGGTCTGACAGATGTTTCAGTGAAGGGATGATGATTTGGAGTAAATTACATTAGTGATGTCATTATCATTAGCCATCATACCATCAAGAAATATTACTCAAGGGACAATGCAAAAAAAAGCAGGTAAGAGTGAAGAAGGTAACGTGCATTACATTTTACACTCAGATTCTGTTGGTTATAAATTTTGATAATACTTTTTACTTCTAAAGTTGCACTTTATAATAATGTAAGCTAAAACTAAACATGTTTGTAATGACAACCTAGACAAGTCAAGAGGGAACACCGCAAAATAAAGAATCCAGGCTAAGCATAGTTTAAATAAAACATTGGATACAGTGTGGTTCAGATAAACGACTGAAAATTTTCTGGTAGAGTATTTCAGACCTGGGTGACTGAACAAAATTGTTTGTTCAAAAGAAAGTTACAACCTGCTAGACCAAATTGTACTGTACCTTTTCCAGTTCCTGTATTGTGTAGTCTTTGGTCCTGAGGATCTCTAACACTTTTCTGTCCTTAATCTCAGCTTTGTGCTTCTCACTAGATGTAAGAGAAAAAGAAAACAAATAACCATAGTGCCATATTGCCTTGCAATCATGAAATTTCAAAGTGTGGAAAACAACTAGATGAATTTAGAAATGCAAAGTATAGGGTCAGACAGCAATAAATAAATTAATAAATCAGCAGTTTTATTGTTTAGTTGTTTAAATGTCTGTACAGTAGATAGAAAATTAAAACCTCAAACAGAAGGTTTGTATATATTTTGCATTCAGTAAATGTGTTCTGATGCCATTTACTCTGCCCTAACAACTATACAATGTGGCTGCTATAATACTTTTTCTATTTTAGCATACATCCTTTCTTTCATGATTTTTTTGTAAACGGTTGATTTTAATTTTTGATATTCATTATTTGTGATTGTGTTCTACCTGGCAATTAAAGTAGATCCATTTATACACCATTACAGCTGGCAGATTTGAAAAATGCTGAACTTTTAATACGAAAGAAAATATTTGGTAAAAAAAAGCATAGCTACGGTGCTACAGTATTGCAGAACCTAACTCAACTTTTGTCCCACTAGCATTTCTTTTATCATAATGAACTTTTAGGGGAGACAAAAACAAGGCATCAATGGGGGACCTGTTTGTTTCAACTGCTTCAGGCCACCAGGGGCCCTCCATTCCCTTCACTCATCACTTGTTCCTTCTACACCTCCCATCTTTGAGGCCTTTTTTCTCATCTCTTTGCATCCTATGATCAGACCTCTCCCCTGGTAGACACTGAAATAAGTATCTGGTGTCCCTGGACAAGCTGGAACGCTGGTTGGCTATAGCTACATCTCCTTGTATATTGGGCTGTGTTCACCATGTCGTGGGCAACCAACCAATCATTCAACAAGATCTGCACAGGAAGAAGAGGGGTGGGTGTGTGAATGGCAATTCCCAGTGGGCACCAGCGCTTGACTGGAGTCGACACAATTACCATGTCAATATTCTCCTGTGCATCAGGTGATACAATACACATACACTCTGTGGATGCATGTTCCCCTACCAGTCTCAGCAGAGCAACATGCTTTGATGGGTTTTCCTCTGGGGCTATAAAGGAATGAAGAGGGTGTAGAGATGGAATGAGAGGCAAAGGTATGAAGGAACTTTCTACTGCACCATGTTTTACCTCTATTAAGGGTCTAGCAATGACTGTCAGTCCTTAAAAATTATTAAGTGATAGCCACCCACGATAGAGAGAATATCATACTAATGTATGTATCCCCAAAAGTCCTTCAAAACATTAAACTTTATGATAATATCAACATATTTGGATCAAGTGGAAAGAACTACTGAACTTGTATTCAAACTGTAGTGATATATGCATCAAAAACTATTTAGAAGTAAAATATTTTTTCCTAATACTGAGACATATTTAATTTATATATTGATTATACAGCTTGGCAGCTTGAACCTCCCAGAATCTTTTTAAAAGTTCCCATGCCACTGTTTTTCATAAAACCTAGCCACCCTGCAAAGAGGTCATATTCAATCTCACAATTTATCCGTTAAAGGAGAGTATTTGGCAGGAGTGTTTCAACTGTCCAGTATGGGAGCGGCAGAGGAAGACGTGTTTTCATTAGCAGGGTTTCCATGGTTGAACTGCTAGACCGGGGATAAGAAGGCTTAAATCAGCATCTGCACCAGATTCCGTCGTAACCCCAGTTGAATGGCCAAGGTGCCTTAAACACCCCTTGAACAACTTTCACACATATTTCTCCTCACTTGTGAGATAAAGGAATTTTCAGCTGCCTCTCAGGTAGCACTTTAAAAGATAAATCTACTTACCGCTCAACTACCAAACTGACAGCCTGGGTCAAGTCTGGATTTGCCACTTGCAGGCGTTTCCATAGGGACCACACAAACTCCTTGTCTGCCTGTGGAAATAAAGGATTGAGCAAATCAACAGCTGTTATTCCTAATTGAGATAAATAGCTGTCTTAAATGCAGTAAACCTTTCAAAAAAAGCCACAGCACATGTCAGCTTTTCTCACTAAAAAACAAAAAATTAAATAGGGTGCTCAATGGCATTAACATAAGACATAAGGGTTAGTCAATCAATAATTTAAAAATCTTGTACAAAATAGTTTTTGATCTGGCCTGCCCTCTCTAATCACGAGCTTCTCTTAACAGGAATCTCTGTGGCTGTGATGTGACCTTCGACTCAAGGGGAGCAAGCATTGACACTTGTCATTATGCACTATTTATGACTGGGGAGAGTAAGAATCCAAATCAAAACACAGCAGTCGAGCTTGCAATTTCTTTATTAATCAATTGCTCTTCGGATATGTTTTCCACTACAGCTCCAAAGTAACTAGCCCCAAAGAAACTCAAAGCTGATGACAGAGAGAGTCATCTTCAAGTAGAAAAACCCAGTCAACCCCTGACACATTTCCAATTCAAATTGTCTTGCTGGTTTTTCAAACATTTTTAAGCTACATTACATTTAATGAGGGACATCTAAAAACTAAATTTTCTGACATTAAAAGACAGAATTATACCAAATCGACTTAATATAAAATTATCTGATAAATTATGTTCACATCATCATAAGATAAAAGTCATCCCTCCCACTGGAATCTACTGGTCTCCAATTAGTATATGAATTTTAGCCCCCTTTTCAAAAGTGTCTAATCAATTATTTACTAAAATGGCAAAAGCAGACCTTGATAGCCATGAGTTCAACATATAAAGTGGAAGAACGGTAGATCTCTGTCTCTGTATGCATCTGTATGTAAGTGTGTGTGTGTGCGTGCGCGCGTGTATACAAAGTAGGTGAAGGGGGATAGCGATTTCAGCAAATTAACCCTGCAATGCAGCTAACGATGAAATTAAGAAATTAAGTCAAGGTTGACTTGAAATAGGTGGTCTCCCTCTGCCTGGCCTTTGGCTGTCATTAGCCAATCCAAAGACAAGTGTTCAGTCAGTACCCTCATCATTGGGTCTTGTCTGACGTATACGTACAGTACTTAAAGATGCACTGAATGTCTGTTTGATGATCGGTGAATTATTTATCTTGAATCTAGACACTGAAGCACCATGGGCTAAACATACCAAAATGAAACCATGGAAATTCAGCCACATATTAATAGAATTAGCATGGTCTAGTACAATATTTGCCAGTCGACAGATGAGACACTTTGTAGTTAATTGCTGTCCTGAAGTACATCTTGCCAGAGACTTAAGACATCAATGGTATTCTAATGTCCCTACTTAAATTCTACACTGCACAACTAAAGTCCCTATTAGATAGACAGAATCACTGATGTTCTGCCCTAGACAAGACCACCAAGGATGAGGCTCCATGTCATTTAAATGTAAGGCGGAAGGAACTGTAAATAGTAAAGAGAGAAACTTGGGAGTACTACAATGTAATAACTAAATAACTAAAGAAACATTTCAACATATACATTAAAGTTAGAATTGCTCTTATTTGCATCGAATTAAAAAAAAAAAAAAATTGTCAGCTCAAGTCCAACTTTGTGATATTAAAGTAAAGGCACACAGCTAAATTGCCATGAGGAATTGGATCAGGATAGAGGATCTCAGAATGTTTTCAAAGCAACATGGTGCAGTTAAATTTGAATTATGAATGTTGCAATAATTGTGTAAGTTCATGTGACAGCCCCATGATTGGAAACTGCCAAATTTTAATATACAATACAATGCCAGTGAATAAGAAGCATTTTATTTTTATTTATTTTTATTAAATGACAAAGATGCATATATGGTTTTCCACCAGATTATATATAAAATTTATGGAGTCTAAATTTGAAACTTTGGATGAATGGGAAAAGTTCAAAAGTCACTTGAAACTTTATACACATGTTCAATAAGGCAACAGGCACAAGTGCAGTTGCAGTCAAACAGACCACTGCAAATATTTCTGCCTTGTGTGCTCAGTGATACCTCTAGCCCTAAACTCACATGTAACATATCATCTGAACCATCAAGCAGTCAACATACCTATATGGTAAGGTAATGTGAATATGCAAAGTGACAACTGCTGTGTTCAGTTCACTCATGTTATTAGGCACCACCTGGTGGTGAGTATGCAATACACTCTTTCTCAATCCCTGATTTACAAAGTGAACTTGAAAGGTTTTGAAATATACAGTACATGCCAAAAGTTTGGACACAACTTGTCATTGCAATGAATAGGAAAGTGTGTCCAAACTTTTGGCCTGTACTGTATGCTGACGACCAATTTCTATCAATAGTGAATGTTCAACAAGGAAGTAGTATGGTCAGGACATTTACATGCTTTTGGCATGAACGTGTAATGATGTAAGTTGGTGAAGTTATCTTTAAATCAGAGCAAACAGCAAATAAAATCAGATATACTTTTCACTTAATACTGTCTTTTGTGTAAAAGATAGACACAGCTGAATGAGTATTCCCTAGTATTCACGTTTTACACTGACACGAATAAGATGTTTCATTCATTGCTTCAACAAGTCCATGATAGGTTTATGTGAAATAGTTCACATACTAATTAAGTCAGATGACAAATACTATTCCCTTTTATTGCTTCATTAGTCAGAGATTTAGATTGGATCCCAGACATCGCTGATTGAATTTGGTCTCATCACTTCACCTACAAGAAAGTCTTTGTGTTTCTCATGATTACAGATGCGACAAGCAGTCTTTTAACCAATAACCAAATGACAGAACATTAACTGGTAAATATTTTAATAATGAAACATTTTTTGTTGATTTTTCTGCAAAATTGTCAAATATTTTGTACAGAACCGGACATTAAAAGATGTCACCATGGTATGTAGTAAATTATGAGACATATTTCACAACCTACTTTAAATGTATAGACAAAGCAATTAATCAGAAAAATAATTGGCAAGTTAATCAATATCGGAAATAATGGTTGGTTACAGCCTTCCCAGACAGCAGATAATAGAAAGCACATTCCTACCATACATATACTCTTTTTGGGGGGTTTCTTAGGTACAACTAGCTATAACCAATACAATCTACTTCAACAGCACTGACATAAAAATTACCCTTAAGAAGGCCACACTGTTAATTTTGTGCTTAAACTATTTGAGAGCTTTATTCAACCAGTTTTGGAGGCTGCAGCTTATGTTGCTGTTAAACAGCCCTACTATTTAGGGCACGTCGTTTCTATCAGCTAGAATGAGCTAAATAACAGCAACTGTTAAAATAACTGTATGAGGATGTATATGTATGATCTCTGAAATTTTGCGTCAGTAAGACTGCCCCTTGGTTTGATCTACCAAACGAACTTGTCAGCAGACTGTAAATTAGCACATACCTGACATTGCATCAGCTCATCTGACAAACTCTTCACTTGCTCTTCTAAAAACAGGATGCGACTGTGGTCTTGGCAGGACATTTTGGGACTGAAAGAGAACGGCCGACATCACTTTGGTACCTCACAACGGCTACCGTAATGTGGTAACTCGCAGCAGCAGATAACACATTACGCAAATGGCACTTTATTATCATGTGAGGCCGTTCATGACTCAATTTATGCAGTTGGAAGCGATACGGACATCGTATTTATGGTCTTTATGTTCACACTGGAAGGCTCTTTTAAAAACGTGAACACAGTTTATCGCTTACCCGTCTGAATGACTCGCAAACCAAGTAGTTAAAAACACTGTAGCGGCAGCTTGAACGTTACAGTAAATGACGCCACCACTGGAGCTAACTTTGCTAACGTTAGCCACTTAAACGTTCATATTTCCGGTTTCCTCTCCTCTGCCGACCGTTTTTAGCTTGCCGAACAATAAGGCGACATGCTTCGATGAAAACACAACTAACCTTCCTCCAAAATGAGTCTACAGAGACTATACTTTCCCCGAAACCTACATAAACTTTGCCAGTGAAAAACACGGTTGTCAATCACGACCGAGAAGCTTTCCTGCTTTCAAACGAGCCCGCTGCTTTCCGCTCCACGCCATTTCACGACAGCTGTCGTGCATATACGGCATGATGACCGCAGTCGACATGAGGATTTCAACGGTGGGTTCAGGGACCATAAGTGGTCCTTCAGGGTGGCATTAATAGCAGTGAGAAGAGGTTTTGAAAAACGTTTTTCAAGAAGTTGTATGTAGTTGCCAATTTGAACAGGAACACAATCGATTGGCCAAAATCTATTATTATCTTACATTTGTAATTACTATAGTGTTCGAACCTTATTAGGACACCATAGTTTTATTTATATTGTCACAGTTGGGTCAGGCTGTTAGATTAGGTTGTTGTTTTCTGATTGCTGATCTTGTTTTAAAAAGGCTGATGTCATTTTACAGCTACTGTGAACCATAGCCTATGGTATGTTTTAAAGATTGGAAAAATTTTTATTCACTGGATGTGTTTATGACAACAGGGGCCGTTAGCTTGTAATATAATTTGTGTACATATGCATGGCATGCTGTGATCAGACACTTTTCAAGTGATTCATGTCCAAAGCATCCATCGTTTCAGTTTCAGAGGGGCCAGGAGATTTAACATAAATCCACAAAGCTGTACCCTGTGCCCATATCGGTTGGCATGAATTGCCCTGGTTGTGACTTCTTGAATCAGCGCATGTCTCCCATGGGCTCTCATCAGAAGCACATTTTAGCTGACTAAAAGCTAAGATCAAGACTAACTGTGAGCAACGACTACCAAGTACAGACCACCATCGGTCAAATCCATTGCCTCTAAATTATAAATAACTATATGAGAGAATTCCTAATCATCCAATGCCTTGGATGTGGATGAAAAGTTAATAGTTTTTCTACCCTTGCAATCACTTTTGGTTTTGTTTATTTTGCAGTTCACTTCTTACTATCACAAACTCACCGGTTTGTTGCTCATTGTCTACATGTATTTCCTACTCTTAGAGATGCTCAACCATAATTGGTTGTGCTTGTGTATACTTTTTGTAGTGACAATAAAGTTGAATCTTTTATTCTTCAGTAATGGTAATTACCAAACTCATTGGATGGATTCCTAAAATTAGTGACAACCCTTCTTGTCCTGAAATCCACGTAGATGACTATATATGCTGAGAGTGGATAATCAATCTAAAAATTAACATGAATTTGTCATATTGATTAGTTTAAGTCGCCACATTTAATATTAACATAATGTTTTTCCTAAAATAATTTGATGTACATGGTGAATGCAGACTTTTAAATCACACACAATTAATAACATGACTGTTATTTTATTTTCACAAACTTGATAATTCATTACTTTTCATTTGACCTGACAGAACCAGTGTAACTCAATCACAAGGAGTAATAAACTGTCTAAATATATTTATATATTTATAAGGCTTTAAAGGCTAGACTGTCTTAAGAGCTTTGCAAGTGGTTACACCTAAATGCTGTGACAAAGGGGAAAATAAAATTAAATCACAAGTAGATTAATCTAATGTTACACAAATAATCATAAGAATATGACAGTGTCAACATTTCAATAGCATTAATTAAAAATTAGATTTCAGCAGTGAGTGGTAAATGTTGTAAAATATCATATCAGAGACACAGTCTAAAATCCCTGTTGCTGATGTATGATAGTCATTTTTACTACACAGAAAGAGCATTCCCCTGTGTCTGCAAACGCTCTTTTACAAGGCTATAAATCCCTGTTGTTATACCAAAGCTCAACAGCCACAGGGATGATTTTAAAGAGAAATGACACTGAGATATGATATTGATCTTTATATAGCAGTTTATGTTTAAAATGTTTTTTATTTTAATAGATGTGCTTACATCCTCTCCTTGTTGGTTGGCTATTTGCCTGTTTTTATATGTTTGTAATGATCCGTAGTGAGGTCAAAGAAATTATGACAATGAATTTTGAATCTTGACTCCACAGTGGGAACTTATACAGGGAAAATGAACAAAGATGCATGTTTGACATCTGTTTTGCTGGTAAAACAGGACAACTCCATATTGTGTAGCTAATGTACTTAAGTGTCCAGCCAGAGATGGAGCACAGGGTGAGAGAGGAAAATGAAGAAATATGAGGACTGGCACGCCTTCTCAGTCAGACAAATGTTGTTTCATCTGCTCACCGTCTCTTTCTCTCCCTCGCTCTCTCACTCTCTGTCTCACATACACACAGACACAGAAAAGATGCAATTGACTTAGCATGATTAGGCTGTTCCTTGACCCACGAACACTGCCTCTCATTAAGATCATCATTTGTGGAACAATTTTAGAAGCAATAGACTTGTACATCATGCACAACATCTGCCTGTCCCCTGTTTCTTGTTCAGACACATAAACTGAGACATGCTATCTAAGAATAAATCTAGCTTGCTCTGTCTCATCATGAGAAAAAAAGAGTTTGCAGCAGCAGGGATTTGAACGCAAATTTTCAGAGATGTTAAAACCTGTCAAGACTGATAACTGAAAAACAGATCATAGGGCAAAAGATAGTCAACAGAAAGTCACATTAAAGTAGTTGGTGGTAATTCAAAAGGATCACCTTCTAACTATCCCCTCTCTCATCATCAAATGCATATAATTTGGCCCCAGACACTTCCAGTTGCTTGCATGTTCTGCACAGGCATGTTCCACCATGTTTAAACAGTGCCTGCTGCTGCTCTTTCCTTTCTGTATCGCCCTCCTTCAAGTGTTTGTTGTCTTTGCCACTAATGACAGATTAATCCAGATCTAAGATCACTCTTGAAACATAAAAGGAAAATCTCAACCAAGCACTCTTTCAGATCACCGACCATGTGCTTCCTGCATTTAAATTTAAAAAGGCATCTCTAATTTCATCTTTCATTAAATAATTTCAATCAATTCATTGTTTTAAATTAGCTAATTTTAGCTCACAGAGTACGAATGTAAACTACTAAATCCTCCATCCAATGTCACATAAAAGGACTATATCATGGGAATTAACACAGCCAATCATCATCTCTGATAAACCACCAAATTACAGTAACCTACTATTGAACCAAATGGTATAATAGAAATCAAGCATGAGTGAAGAATAGATCTTTGATCACCCAACACTCAATATTTGGCTTGTCTCTATGAAATCATGGGAATTGTGGTTTTGTCACAGAAAAAGAAGACTGACCTCTGAAGGATTCATATTTATACTCAGTTTAATTAGGATCTCTAAAATTCACATTCATTATCAGTAATCATAGCTTTCTATTATAATCTGGATTGTCTTCAAAGACAAGTGATTAAACTGACTCCCCTGACAAAAACAGGTACAAATTCCAGGTGTAATGTAGACCATTTATATCAGACAGTGCATACAAATAAATTAGAAACCTATTTTGTTTGGCTTTGGTGATTATTTGCCCTGTTTGACCAAGTGAAAGCAGAAGTCACTGTAATTCTTCACAAGATGCCAGAGAATGGCAGCAGATGCAAAAGAATACAGCAGCAAACGTTAATGGACTCTTGTTTGGTGCTGTTGTCTTCATGAGCCTCTTGTGTCTAATTGCCCAACAGTTTAAATGCCACCCCTTGAAACAAGACGGCTCTTGCATCGACAATCCCAATAAGCATGCTTGTCTCACTTCTGTTCTGCCTCAGCTGAGTCACAGAGAAGTTCAAGGGACAAAGAATTGTGATCATGCAAATTCACCGGCATGAAAAATTCAAAAACCAAATGACAAGCCGTGGTGTGCTGACGCTGACAGAGGAAGGAAGTGAGGCACATCCCGGGGAAAAACATGACACTCCACAGAGAATTGTGAAAGCACAGTCTCCGCCTGCCGCCCCAGGTAAAGTGGGGATATTGTCTGAATTAATGTGGCCTAGCTTTGATGCTGAGGGAAGAAAGAACCTGAGAACCACGGGAGGTGACAATAGATACTAAAGCGTCAAGTCCCCCGCTTTAAAGAAACATTGATTGTACAAATGCCAACTGGGATGTCAAACCAGCACTGTGTTTAGTAGAACATCTCTCCCACAGCATGGAAATGAGACAGGCTCCAACATGTGAGCGTAACAGTAAGACTTTGAATGCAGCCACTTTGTAGTGCAGCTGATAACTCTATTTGCTCACTGTCTAATGTTTTCGTGTTGAATAAATTGAGATGATATCATGCTGGATTATCAGACTGGGTGCCATTTGAAAATGAAACTGGCCATCAGAAATCTTTGAAATTGCTCACTAAATTCATGTTAAATTGCTGACATTTTGAGATTGGTTTGTACACATTTCTATCCAAGCAATGCCCCAAGGAAGGATAATACATCTCAGTGGAGTCTGTGGGAGAATTATCAGCTGCTCTTGACCTTAAACATGAGCCATTCTCATGCTGGATCCTGTGAGACCTTGGAGTGCCTTACAAAACCCCAGGACAGTGAAACCATTGATTACCACTTCTCTTCCCTCTCTTCAGTCTTAAGGCAAACAATATCTGTGCATCTAAATTCAACAATTCTCGCATCTAAACGTCATCATGCTGCAAACCTCCCATTACCTTTCACAACCTTGCCATCATGTGTGTTCATGTATGCATCTGATGTCACTGACCTCTCATAAGCACCCCCCCCACCCCCTGCGCACACATACACACCCTCTCCAATATGAGGTATGCGCACAAACCTCCTCGTTCAGCCCCTATGAGCTGCCATGGACCTCTGTTTGACTCCCATCTGATGACCTTCCAGGTCTATCCTCAACAGACAACAGCCTTCATAAAGACGGAATTGATCCACACAAGACCCACCTCCTTGAGGCCACAGTGTAGTATGTGTGTGCCTGTGTGTGTATTTGTGTGTATCCATGGTGCCATGGCTCACCCAACTAGTGTGCCATACCAACCCCAAATAGCCCCCTCAGGGTGTGTGTGGGAACAACGAGTCAGACTATTTCCCTTGGGCTCTTGTTGGAGCGCTTGTCCTTTGCTTGGTGAAAGGGAAAATAAAGGTGGTGGGGTTGTATTTAAGTTCATATTTCCCTTGAGCTTGAGAGAGGAAACCAAGGACATGGGACATTGATCGCCCCAAATAAATATTGCCCACTTGGAAAACAGCTTTAGATGAGTAGTATTTTACTTATTCCTAACACATGTGCTATGCATGGAACTGTCACTTTGACCAAATCCTTAACTTTTGCATTGCTCAAAAAATCATTTGCTCCTTTTTTGATGATTCCCTGTGGCTTTTTTTCAGCTGATCCCATCCAAAATTTAAAGAATCTAGGGTGTTATACGTAAAGCCATCTGAGGTAAATCTGTGCTTTGGGGCCATACAAACAAACTTCACTTAAAACAATGGTAGTGTGTTATTTAACGATGAGAAAATATGCAGTTATCATGTGGCACCAGAAACTAGTAGCTACTGGCAGAAGTAATAAAGAAACATCCTTGGAGCCATTAACTACCTTTTGATTGCTGGAAAAAAACTTGCAGTATGAGCCAGTCTTTTGAGAAGTCTTCTTGGTCCCTAGGAAGGGTCCAGGTGACCTTTCTGAACCTTTCTATGCTTCAGTAGTGACTGGAACTTAATGAACAGGGGCACCTCTGTGGATTTGATGGATCCACAAATGTGGTGCAGCAGCTGATGGTCATCCCAGGAGGTGGAACACTTCAGTAACAGGTTCAATAGCTCATTATCATTGGTCCCGCTGGGTAATTAGTGAACAGTGGGATCCCATCACAGGGACAAATAAGCCCATACCCTTTTTCTCTATCTGGGTGCTATTACTGGTTATATGTTTGGTAGATGATGTAAGTCAATGCCTTCCAAAATGCTTGGTTGAACCACAGCTGTTACACCTCACACTTCCCCTGGATTCCCTTGGACTGATGTTGATATGTTTTAAAAATATTAATATCAGCTGATTATTGGCCTACCTGTTTTATTGGTCTAGCTTTACATTCTAACACATTTTGTGGAAATTTAGGTGCTTGGTAGTAAGTCTTGAGTGTGATAAACAGGGTTAGGTCATAAAATAATTGGTTAAATATAAAATGTCATGATTCATAAATAGACTTGGATCTTACCTTAAATATTATGAATACCCAACAAAACCCAAAAGATCAATCATACATCCTTCCTTATGCACACATATAGCTTGAAACGCATTTCAGTTCTAGCAGATAAAATATTTCCTGATATTTTTGTGAAACTTTTTACAAAAAATGAAGCTTTGCTAAATTAGTGCAAATGTAATTTATGTCCATTGTAACATATACCCTCCAGTAACTGAGTTCAGATATGTCAGAACATTAGCGAGCCATTTCTAACTTCACTTTTTGCTTCAGAAACACAAAGCTAAAGGAGTTATTGACCCTGCTCATTCAATGCAGCCCACCCATCAATACACAAGCACAAGTGTTCTACTGATTATGAACTACAAAGACAATCAGAGGCTAAAGATAGATGGCCATCCTCACACACTCAGTCATAACTATATGATGAAAACACCTCATATTGTCATGACATAGATAGTTTGATCAGCAAAGGAAAAAAGGTCATGTTGTGCTTTGATGTGCAGTTTATGCCATATTACTCATCCAGGGGTCCATTGGTGTTGATCAACAATGCTGAATAGAAAACACTTCCTGACTCAAATTAAACATCATCAAAGCATTTGAAGTAGGCACAAAATGGATTCAAACATTGTTATTTCCTACACAAACATTTAAAGGGTTTTTGTTTTGTTGCTCACACAAGTATGTAATATCTCATTTAATTAGCAACCTAAGCCCTCTGACAAACAGGCATATAGTCCTCGCTCTCCCACGGCCTTGGCCAAGGAATGAATATGCATATCCTGGGACCTCAGTAGCTTGTTACTCTGGAATGAATTCTACACAAGCCTAATCCCTGATCTATTATTTACCCCTTGACCAAACATGCAAGTGGGGCTTCCAGACGCTTGACTTGATAGAAATGACTGCCCTGGGACTCCGCTGCCTCACTCACCCCAGTGGAGGAGCCAGGCTGAGGCAAGCAGTCACTCTGAGGAGCGCTGGATGTCTCTCTTTCTGCTCCACTCTATCCTCAAACACACGAACGCACACACATACATCAAACCCTCACACTCCTCACTCCTTCAACTCCTTGAGATGCCTCGGTCAAATGTTCAGCAAATCCTCATAAAAACAAGTGCACAATGAAACTTTAATGAGCGCACCCACTTCCTCCGAGGGATCTGAGGGACACAACTTAGGAAATCAGTGTCACATCCCTGCAGTACACACAGAAGCCACAAACTTATTTCCAAGTGCCTAAAACAAACGCGTACACGTGTGTGCCCGTATGCGCACGCGCAGTAGCATGCGTTTATTCCCTAAACAGACTAAGTGCATAATGTAAAAGCTTGCTCTGTGAAAAAATTGCTCCTGTGTGAATCACCAAATGGTTCACACTATGTAAAAAAAAAACAACTAACAACCCCAAAACAAACAAAAAAAATATGTATTTTATATGATCCATTGCCTATTTAACCACGTTTGACCACTTTTATCCAGGCTGCTGATAAAAATACAAGTTATTATGAGTGCAGGAATATATGTGAGCAAATTACACATAGGCAAACATCCCATCATCGTCGCTGCTTTTCAGGAGTTTCCACGAGCGGAGAGGTGCGACTCTTTGCATTTCTTATCTCGGGGCTACAGGTTTTTGACACAATTTGGTCGCGCCTTGACTCGACTGTTCAACCCAAACACAACATCTAAAAAAAAAAAGATTATAAATAAATAAATAAATAAACAAATAAATAAATAAATCAGCACATCGGGGCACAGAAAGTGTGCGGAGCCGCGATCGCTCAGGTTTCAGTCACACACGGCTTGTAAAACAGTGGTGTGATTGAGGCAGCAGGAGCTGAGCAACAGCCCGGACCGTCCGCAGCTCTCCGCGGCGCACTGCGCTCACTCTGCACGAGGAAACCATCGGGGGAGTGAAAGAAGGTGGCTTGTCTTTCTTTCTCGTTCTTTTGCTTCTTCCTTTTTTTTCTCCTTAAGGTGGGACAGGCGGTTACAATCCAAGATCTGACTGTCAGCTATCCCATATGTCTCCTTGGCTGTAGTTTACGGTTTGGGGGAAAGAGGCAGAGGGGGACAGACAGAGGTGTCGTGCGTTCTTCTCCGAGAGACCGACGCGTTTCCAAACCGCCCCGACGCGCGTTTTTTTTTTCCTCAGCGTGGCAGCCCGGACACCGAGACTCTCAGTTTCTTCTTCTTTTTTCATTTTTCAGAGCGTGACTGTTTTCCCGCGTTACACATACAAACTGTGAAAAACGGCGATGACAAATTAGTGAAAAGGACACCGACCGTGAATCAGCCCTGAAGAGGAGAAAGTCCCCCACTTGAGGGCGAAATCAGACTTTTCTGAAGACGCCAAGTTTGAGAAGTGCCAGGAGAGCCGGGGTCTGTGAGATACAAAATGCAGCCATGGTAAATATTACTTTTTCCCTTTGTAGTTACTCAGCTGTAACAAACCAGTTAAATTAATTGTGTAAGTTTTCATTGTTTATTTATTTCTGCATTTATATTTTTACAACTACTGTGTTGGTCTGTCGTCTCAACTCGTCACAGCGGATAAAAAGTTAACCAAGTCTGTATTTCACTCTAGTTTTCATTCAAGTGAGTGAGCCAGTTTATTGACAGAACTAGCCTACATTTAAAACTAAATGTTTTGTAGTTTAGATTTTTCCTTCATTTCTCTTCCACATTGTTTTCACAAAATCAAATAACAAATCAAACGTGTTGCTGTTGATTGGAGAAAAGACCAACAAGCTGAGACATAAATGAAAACGTTTACATTACAGGCCTTTACCTCACTTTAATAATTTCCCATAAAGTCTTTGCTCCCCACAGCAGAGTTATAAACTTTCACACGAGGTCAGAAATAAAATCCTTATAGTGGAAAGTTCTTAAAAATTTGCTTTGCTGCTTTCTCTTATATTTATGTCCTGAGTCACATCATACTACCTGTAGCTTTGGGCCGCAATGTTCACAAATCAGTAACTGCTAGAATTCAGTCCAGCTCTATATCCTCTGACAGCAGACACTCACAAATGGTGTTGATAAAAATGTGTTAACTGGGTTTTCTAATATAAATGTGACTATACATCATTTTATGGCCAGCATCCAAATGTAAGTTTTTTTTTTTCAGGCCTAAAATCCTTCTCTGAAAGCCGTGCTTCATCTTTCTGTAGAGTTCCTTATGTGTTGCATGATGTTTTTCTGCAATCTTGCTCGAATTTTTTTAATTGTTTGTAGACACTTTCAGTGAAAAACATACATATTTAATGCAAACAACAATCCTCTTTTTTAATATAATGCTATTTGTTATAACACTGAAACAATGAATTCAGACTGTTATTTTTTTTCTCCACAAATGCACTTACCTTTCAGTGCCTCACAGAGTTTTTGCCTGTCTATGCGTTTCCTGTTTTACGGTTCACCACTAAAAGGAAACTCAGGGAGTTCATGGTTAACCTGTGACAGTGAAACACAAGCCAACGCTACACAGAGGCATTTCATGTCAATGTAAGAAATTTCAGCATGGACATATGTGAATGCTTCAGGAGACAGATGGAAGAAAGATGGAAGGGGTAAAAAGGAAACAACTAGAGAGAAAGTGAGAGAGCCAGAGAAAGAGAGATTGAAATGAATGGCCCAACTTAAAAGCACGACAAAAGTACCTACACACTTTCATCAATGAGATATGTTTGAGATTAAAGTTTAACGCAGTGTTGTGGCCTGGTGGTGTGTGTGTGTGTGTGAGAGTGACAGGGATGTTTCATGAGCTTGAGCTGGTGCTGCTACTAAAGTGAAGAATGCCAATTTACATTCCAAGAGTGTCATTTCATTATTTTTATCTTCATGCTGCTTTCTGCCTGCTAGGGCAGTCAGGGATCTGGATTTCCTTTACAACACAAGTCGCACAAGTTAAAATGCTGGCATTTCTTTTTATCTGTGTGTTTCTTTCTCTTTCCCTTGTGTGTCAGATAATTATATACTTATTACATTCTCAGAGTTGCTGACAGAGAATAAGTGCCAGTGTGGCTGATCTATACAGAGGGAAAAAGCAAGATTGGACAACAAACTCCACATAGAATAATGGGAAAAATGTTGAGATAAATGTCCTCATTATGCAGTGAGCAGACCGCCTGGCTCAGCCTATACAGCACTGCTACGTGAGGTTAAGGAAAAAAGCTAAAGTTGTCAGTGCGGGTGCAGCCAGGTCGTGATTCCTCTGGGTCTGTAGGAATCAGAGAGGAGAGACTGTGTGAGAGTGTGTTTGCATGGGGTGGGAGCCACTGGTTAGTCGGTTCAATAATCTGCTGGACAGGTAGGCCTGTGACGCCCCCCTTGGAAAGGCTGCTAATGAAGAGAAAGGCTGCTTAGTGTTGCTCTGCTCTGACCTCACCAACCCTCCCTGTCCCCCCTGCTGGTTTCCTCTGATTACTGCTCTCATCCAGAACTCTCCCCTCCTCTTCACCCTCTACTCCATCCCCTCTATTTCCCTCTGGCTTTCTTACTTTCTCATCCGTTTCCCCTTAATTTGAAAAGAATGGGTGTTAAGTGTATAATGGGCCCATTGATAAGACATTTGGTGCATTTATATTGTTTCAGCTCTTGTGAGTGATCACTTGTGTACTTGCTTGTGTTTATTCTTTATGCGATTCAATTTGGAAAATACAGACTTCTTGACCTTCATATTTGTCCTGATTTTCAATGCAAGTTTATTTATGATGGGACTGCACTCTGAAACAACGAGTAACCCTGGTGTTGCATATGTGAAGGAAAATAGAGTGGGAAGAAAAAAAACCAATAAACAAACAAAAAAGCAAAAAGGATTTTAGATGAAGGAGAATATGAACACATGCTAACAAATAAAAGTAACATTCTCTGTGTTTTTACTGACACAGAGGTGGGTCATCACCGGACCGATATAACCCGGCTAATTTCCATCCATCCTCAGCACCGATTATCTTACCAGTGACTGATAGTGTGTCTTGGCAGTTACAGAAAAGGTAATATTTTCAAAGGGGGAGTGGGGTCATATACCTAACAGTGATTTGAGACAAAGTTATTTGCACAAGACATTGCACCCGAAGCTGTGAGATCCAGCGTCTAAACAGACACTGTGAAATGTTAAAACAAATTGGATCACAGAACAACTAATTTAATAAAGAGCAGAGTGTGAGACATACTTAATTTAAAACAAATACTGATGAGAGATATCATTAATTTTTTGGTACTGCGACATATGAAGTTAAGAACTAAATCTGCACACAGTTTTAATCATGAAATATATCCAATTTCCTCTGAGCAAATCTTCAAATCCAGTCTGTAATCATAACTTAAAAAATAGAAGGAAATAGCAGAGGGGAATGAATGGGGTTAATGGTTATTATGACATTAGCATTCAAGATGTGTTTAGTCTTGTACCATCACACAGATTGACATCACTGAGAGTTTTGACCTGCTAAATGATAGTAATGTGTCAGTGGCGAGAGGATAGGTCACACATGGAAAATACCATTTAATCAGATTAAAATCAGCCTCAGTGCTACAAGCAATGTTTAAACTGTAAAATGACACTCCTACTTACATGTGTTACATTTTCTGTAACCTTTTTTTTCTGAAGGCTTCATTTTACATGGTAATCCAAACATGATCATATTCCTCAAGGAAGGAATCAGCAAAACTTTGGTCTCTGAACATGAACACTCCCAGTGTGTGCAGAAGCCACACACTCCCTCAGTCTTTATTTGCTTAAGTGAGAAATGATAGAACACATTTTGCACAACTCAGCCTTTAGAAATACACGCCTGCTGCATTTTTCTGTCTTCCCAGACACAGCCATGATTCTTCAATTTTCAGCTCCAAGTTGTGGTGGCTTTAATTGATTCTGTCCAGAACTAATTACTCGCAACTGTGTAAAATAAACACTTCAGTGTCACTGGGTGGCACTGGTGCGATCGGTAGGGAAATTACATTTCACTTGTAATCCATACGTTCTTCAGCAGGACGAGAATATAATTCATGTCGACGCTATAGAAATACCAGAGAGCTGGACCTATGTAACGAACAGGAGTACAGTTGTAACCAAATGGCTCAGTTGGGAGGTATAGGGTTATGTGGTATAATTTATATTTTATAGCTCCCTCATGCACTGACTGCACTCCAGAATAAAGTTGTTCGATTTTGTTCCATGAACAGTGAGTGAGAAAATCTGGGATTTCACTTGTGATGGAAACTCCAGACACCACTTTGTTCCTTGCTTTCTTCTTATACTTTTTTATTTTCCTGTTGAGTCTAATTTTTTACTTTTGGATAAAAAGATATCAAACTGCTGCTGTTTCTAAACTCAGTGTACATGGAGATGTTTGAATGACTGTGTGTGCTTTCCTTTTTCTTTTTTTTTCTGGGTGTGTGCATTAGTGGCCCATGCCCCAGTGACTCAAAAGGCATGGAAAGATCTCCTCAGGCCATAAAGAGTGATTTGATTAAAAGAGAATAATTTGACCTAAAGATGTCTTTTCTCTTCCATCCAAAAAGGCTGGTGTAAGAAATATGATATGACAAGATAAGTGGTGGCTCATGAAAAATTCCTGAGGACTTAGACGTAGCACGTTGATGTTGGCATGATTGCCCAGAGTGTCTACCACTTTGCCTCTAATAGGGCTGACGTTATTTTTACCTGAATCAACTTTGAAATAATTCTGTCAAATGAAACCCCTTATTCAGAAGATCAAAATACTTGTTCATGATATGGTATCACCTATTGTGATTTCTTACCATTAAATAAAATAATTATTGATATGTGTTTATCAAAGGAACATGCATGATGGCTTAGCCATTTATTCCAGCAGTGTAGTGCACTATATATATATATATATATATATATATATATATATATATATATATATATATATATATATATATATTAGTTTGATCGATCGCAATAAGCTCAATAAAGATCCCCTATCACCAACTGAATCAAGCAACACAACATAACACAACACAAGTGATGACAAAGCTGTGCTTCAAGTTTCCTGATGTAACACTACACTTCTTGACCTGGTGTCACTGCCTGGTACATCACAGACAAACTCTACTTCCACTTCTTATTGCACTGCTTCTTCTAAAGTTTGCCCCTCTGTTCAGTCTCTTTCCCTAAAAGGGGCACCTGCGTTAAAGTCCAGTGTCTAATATCCATCCACCCTAAGGTCTTCCTTAAGTGGAGCTGTGTAACATTTCGCCTGACTTCTTTGTGGCTATATGTTGGAATTTTGGATTACTATGAACCAGCTGCCTTGGATACTCTCCAAATCCTTGATCCTGGCAACAATCAATTCCGACTACATACTATGTGCCTCAGCACTCTGTTTGCAGGACAGTCCAAAATACACGTGCAGTAGTTAAGTTTACACCTGATACCTTTCAGGGTCATTCACAAAAACTGTGCTTTGCTCTTGAACTGTGGGACATGTCCCCTGTTGCTGCATGATTCTTCCTTCAGCAGTGAGAGGTTAAGACAAGGCACGGAACCAGTCATGGTACTTTCTTGGGCCCAGGTACTTAAATCCACAATTTTTTTCCTGCTTCCCATTCCCAATCCTCTTTATTTCTGGCATTGCGACCACTTACCTGGGTTGGAGTTTTGTTGTTGGCTAGATTTTTGAAATACGAAGGCCACGGCAACTCATTTTGCTTCGCTTTGCTTTTTACCTCCTATTGCACCGTTCTTAAGGCATCTGGCTTAACTGCCTTATACCCATGTAGTACGTGACAAAGTCCTGTGAAAAACAGAGAAACAAAGGTTACATGTTGTAGCATTTATTTCACACAGGTGGTATCATCAACATGTGTCTGTGTGAATTGCACTTTGTTAATGTTACCATGGGCAGGAAGCATTGGTGAATGTAAAATTTATGTTACAACACATAACTACTTTTTAGCTGGACGGCACCATCATGGGCCAGTCCCTTAATGCAAGAGAGGTGTTACAGTCTGTATTGTGGTTAGATCAAAGTGCATTGTTTCAAGATTTAGACACATTTTTCTCATGAAAATCTTTAGCGGCAAATAAAGGTTGAATTTAATTGTGCTGAATCCCAGACTGATGCTGTGATGTTGTGCTGATGCTTTGTCTCTTCAAATTTTCTCCCTGAGTTATACTTTTATAAGTAAATATAGCCAATATCACAGCACAGTCTTTTCCTTTTATTTATTTTTATCAATGTTTAGCAAGTTTGTCAGACAATGTTGTAAAGTCTCCCAAGGAAGTCCAGTCATATATTATGTTCTGCTGCATTCTTGTGTAGGTTGATTTCTACAGGCATGATTTACATGCCAGTTTTTAACATTTCTGAGATCGCAAACTATTTTAGGATTAAATGATCAATAAAAATTAACATTAAATTTTGTTGCTTAATTTTACGAGATTGTGCTTTTACTGTTGCTTGACAGTTGTAGAATGGATTGAATTGTTAGTGCAAGAAGATTCAGCATTATATTTAATTTGACTTTCCTTTGACTAGATGTGTTTCACTTGCGCAATGATTGCCTTGGTTGAATATTACAAACAGAACATGGATTTATGCTTTTAGTTAATTGAATATGTCCCAATTGATTTTAAAAAAATGACAAAACAGATGTAACTACTTTGTAAACGGGTCATGAAAGACCTTGGTGCTGCCAAGTTTTTTGGAAATTTCTGGTATGTACTGAATTTTTTATTCATATGTTGTTTCACAATAATTTGAATAATGGGAGATATTTCAGATATGCAGTTATCTAAAACAAAAAACAAACAAACAACAACCTTTATCAAATTTAATATACTCAATTAAGAACATTTTGTTTCAGTTTTTGCAATTGGAAATGCTGAGTCTATGTGAAAGAAGTTATATCAAAAGACTTTTTCAGACTACACGGAGAAGAAAAGACAGAGGCCTGTCAAAGAGGAAACATTTTTTCAGGTATTGATTGTTTCTTTTTGATACTTTTGGTGAAGATTCTTTCTCTGGTGATATAATTTTGAAGCTGTAACATGGTTTTATATTGTGATGTCTTATTCAGTTTTTTCCCATTGTCTTTATAAGACCCTCTTATTATACTTCTTAAATCTCAAAATGTGTACTTCATTTGAGTGGCTTTGTGTGCAGTGGTAGTTATGCAGCTCATGCATTTAACCCCATGTTAGGTTTTTTATTTATTACTGATTACTCGTTTATGTCTAGATGTTCAGACAGGTAGAGTCTAATTAGCTTACCAGCAGATCTTAATTTTTCTTTTAAAGGAAACTACCCCCCATCTATCATCAACATGTGTTTCTTGTTTCTTTTTTCAGGTTGGGGATATGGGCTTTCAAGATGTCCAATTACAATCTGTCTGTTTGTGTCAGGACGTAGTAACCAATGCGTAAATCCACTGCTGTCTGGGTCAAGAGGGAGCAGTAGTCACCTTGGGTTTTTTTTTTTTTTAGAGACTTTACTTTGACAGGCTTTATTTTGCGATTCTTCTTACCTTAATCAACTGACAATATCTCAGACACACTAGTAACCTTGTAGGCTGAATGTATAAGGTAGCCTCTATTAAGAAGTGTTGATACAGAGTTTGGACTCTTTATACTTGTATGAATCATGCCTTTGATTTTGAATATTACTTTTTAAGAATTCACTGAAGGATGTCAGTCATGCATTGTGCATATGTTCAGTTCTGCTGTGAACATCTTCATGCATTTCTCTGACCCAGCTGGGTCAAGAGGGAAAAATATTCACCTTGCTTTTTCAAGACTTTTCACTCACTAGACTTTATCTGACAATGATTCTTATTTTAATCTGTTGACAATGTTTCAGACACTAGTAACCTTGTAGGATGAATGTATAAGGTACCCTCGATTAACAAGTGTTCATGCAGAGTTTGGACTATTGATCTTTATATGAATTATAATTGTTTTAGGGCTACTTTTCAAGAAATTGGTGAAGGATGTTACTCTGTATTGTGTCTATGCTCAATTGTTTTATGAACATCTGCATAGATAGATCTGCATAGCATGAGCATATGTAAAAGTGATGGTTCCCTGCACAAAATATCCAAAATCTAACAAAAATTGCATTTGTCAAAATTTAAGGTTACAAAACCCCACAGGGGCAGCGGTGATTATGACACTTGTCGATCTAAAGAAATAAGTCGGAAATAAGTCAAAATAAGTCAAGTTACTATGGAGCTGCAAAGAGAGGAGGAGGTCATGGTGGATGAACAGGGCCACAAAGTGTGCTACAGGACACTGCTGTCAGCATCTTATTTCCTATCAACAGTTGGTTTTAGTTAGTTTTAACCATGTCCATGTTGGTTCTATAGCCTTAAGAAATTGTTTATTACTTTAAACAAGGACAAAAAAGCTTTCCTTACTTAATAAGGTATCAATTTTAAACAAAAACAATATGTTTTTCTTACTTTAATTTTGTACTTTTTTCCCTTAAAATGAGGACACTTGTTAGTATTAATATGTGTTGGGACTTAACTTGTTGGAAGATCTCATTCAGTTAGTCATTTTAAACAGGATATGTAGCTAACTGTGGCATGTAACATGATACCAACCACACAAGATAGTAAGTGTCTATGTTTGTATTGTTTGGGATGGATCTGGTTCGAATGGTTTGTTAAGCACAAATGATTTAACTCTATAGGACTAATTCACTGCCATCTTATAAAAAACATTTAATGGATTACACTGCATCCACTGAACTGTGCAGTGCCATGCAATCCATCCCCACAAACCCAGATGACATGTTAGAAGTCCTACCCTGTGATTGTTGGTGACAAAGGTGCTTTTTATGGTGATAATAATAGTAATTAAGCAATCCAAGGATGATGGGATTTTGTGTGTTTGTTTTCGCCTTAGTTCACTTTTCCTGTTTGAGGGAAACTTAACACTCACAAAGATCTCATCTGAGTGTGTGTATGTGTATGGTTGTGTCTGTGTGCTTTCACTTGCATTTGTGGTTGTGTGTGTTTTCGGAGCTGAGGGGAAATGTGCTGACAGGTAGTGTGTCAGGAGGGGGGACAGTGGCGCTTTTGAGACAGACACAAGAGACAAGTCTCAGGCAGAGAGGGTGAAAGAAAGAGGGCCTCTTTCATGTGACTCCGCATTCCACTAAGGCACAGGCAGAGAGAGGCACAAGACGAGACATGCGTCCCCCTTCGTCACTCCCTCTGCCTCTTCTCTCCTGCCCTGCCCTCCCCATCCAGCTTCCACCCCTCCCCTCTTCTAGTGACCTTAACGTTTATCAAAGGACCCCACACTGGAATTCCTCTTTAGCATCTATGTCCTGGCGAGAGTCAGGCACACACACACTGTGTCGCAGACCAATCTGTTTTGAATATTGTGGCGCTGTGGAGGAGCTGTCCTTGTTGCTCCCTGGTCTAGGGTGGCCTCGAGACATACACACAGAGACATGGACACATGCTTGCACACACATTCTCTCCTCCTTCTTGTTTCTTTATTGTACCTCCTGTCACTTTGTCCTATTCATTTAACCATTAATTACAGCCAGCAGACATCCCTGTGAGTGTCTGCACAGCTTCAGGAACAATGCCAAAAAAGCCCCACTGTCACAGTTATTAGATTCCTCTGGCCCCCTTTGGCCCCCTGGCAACACAATATTAAGAGAGTGAGACTGAAAGAGTGGAGGCAGGAAGAGGGAGAGAAGCAGAACATGGAGGGAAGAGGAGGTGTACGGTTGACATTGCTGCTCAACTCCTATGGTGAAGGATCCTCTTGACTTGTCAAGGACATGTGCCACATGTTGATGGTAGACAGGTCTCAAACAGAATAGTGAAAGGGGATGTTAGCCATGATGGAAAACAAAGTGAGAAAGGGAGGATGGGTGTGGTGTGACTGTCTTGTGCTGTGGCAAGCAGCACCCTGGAGGAGTTAGACTGAAAACACAAACAGTTTGTGGAGGAATTCTGTTTTTAATGGGCAGCCAGGAGGGGCGGTCTGGTCCCCAAGGAAGGAGAGACCAGCTCCCTTGCTCTCTCCCTCCCGTTTTCCTCCTCTGTCTGCCTCTCTCTCTCTCTCTCTCTCTCTTGTCGTCTGCTCCTCCCCCTTGCACACCAAACCTTATGAGGAGGATCTTTGTTTTATGACCCCTGTTGTAAATGTGTGTGACTGTGTGGTGCTCTAAATTGCCTATCAAAATCAATTTACTCCTTTGAATTTTGGATGAAGATATACAAATATATTGCTGGTTATTTAACCAGTTTACCACTTTCAACAGCAATTAAGACCATCATTCACTCATCCCTCTATAAAAAAAAAAAAACAGATGGAGAAACGACGCTGGTGGACATTAAAATTACAGATGGGAGCTAGGAGGCAACCATTACTTTTCTTTCACTTTTCCCCCTATGACAAACGATCTGTAGTTTTCTCTGTGGTAAGCTGCTTATTGTAATTGTAAAACACTTTTAAAATCATTATTATTGCCACTGACAGGTGTAATGTCACATGGCAAAGTGTGAAAACATTAAAATGACAAACCCCTCTCCTGGCTATAATGATCACAATGGGAGTCAAGAAGGAAATCAAGTGACAATATAAAGCGCCATGGGTGGGACGGGAGACTGCTGTCCATTTCTTGTTTTAAATCTGACAGTCTGCTGACTGATAATTCTGCAACTTTAGCCACACACTTATTGTTGTAACCATGACAACAAAAGTCCTGAAACCTTAAAAAAAAAATTGATACTTTATCCCAAATCATGACAATTCTCCAAATTCAACCAAACCATACAATTGGTGTGTTACTACGTTGAAAATGTTTCAGGAAACCTCCTGTGGGTCATGTCAGGGAGCAAAGGCAGACAAGCTGTATAGTCGTTTAGGGTGGAGGAAATCCATCCGTCTATCTTCTACCGCTTTTCTGCTTAGAAATATTTTTGGTTTTAGGTAAATACTAAATATTGTGTTGTTCCCTAAGCTTAATCAAGCACTTCCAGTGACTGAACATAACCATAAAAAGATGATTAAATGATGATTAAAGGACGATTTGAGTGGTCATTCATACCACATATCTTATTGTATGATGGAAATTAAACCAGAAGACAAAACATTGACATTTTGATATGTTTAAAATCAACATTTTAAGAAAATGTTTTTACAATGTTGAAAAGTGCCCACATATATTTTTCTGCAAAACCTAACTGTATCTTTAAATGTAATTTCTGGGATGCATGCTTATTGAGTAGGTATGACAAACCTTAAAATTTACAAAATATCCTCTCTGCAGTGATTCATCTTCGATTCACGCAGGTTTGGGATTTTTTATGTTTTTTAGTTTTTTTTTTATGTGTGCTGAACCCCAGATCAACCTTTTTTTTCCAAAGTACAATCAATTTAGGGTTTAAAATGAGATGTCATATGTGTAATAAGAAAATAGTGGAGAGAGACCCTTAGTTGTGTTTTCAAGAAGTGTATTCTGCTCCTTTTGTGACACCCTTGAAAGCCTAGTGCAGTCCAGTTAAGCTCGGCAAAGCTGTGTTTAGGTCAGTCCAGCCCAGTCAGCAGACAGTGGACAGTGATGCTCCTCCAGTAATACATTAGCTGAAATGGATCTGGGCCTGGAGTGGAAAGGCATTGGTCACTCTGGTGGGGGGCAATGAATCGCTTACCTGTCATTGGAGATCGAGCCAGTACGCACATACACACACATATAAATGAACGCACAAACACTTTTCCTGCCCACGAAGACAGAGGGGCAGGAGCAGAGCAACAGTCTAAACCCGAAACATCAGGCAGCAGTCTTGATGAAGTCCATCTCTCACTTCTGTCATCCCTCTGCACCTATTCCTCCCCCTCATTCCCCTCTGAGGACACTGGTCTCTCTGTGTGACTGACTCTTTATTATCCTCATCCTGTCACTTAGTTAGAGCAGTGACCAGCCGTCTCTCTTTTCTCTGTCCTCTCTGTCATCCGCATTTCCACCCTCTTCCTCTGCCTGGAGGCTGTCGATCCACCTCTCTGGCCCACATCCCTCTAATTCTCCGAGTGGACTCTCTCTTTCTCCTCTCAGGGCTGTAATTGATGGCGGTGTTATTGTGCCCACTTCTCCAGCCCCAAAGCTGTTCCTCCAGGTCAGCACTACTCCACCATTTAAGACATGCTGGGAATGGGGTTGACAGTGAAGAGCTTTTTCTCTTCTTGTTTGCGTGTGCGTGTGTGCATGTTTCTGTATGAGTGCTAAAACCAGGGTTCATCCACTTTGTCTGCTTAAGCAATCAATGTGTACCTGATTGGTTTTGAACATGTTCTTCAAAATGCAAAACAATCTTGACATTTACACTTGAACTTTGTCATTTTGAATAAGGGACAACATTTCCTCAGAACTACATGTTCCTTCTCAAGTGTAGTGTTTGTCCTTGGCTGCCATAGAAATGTGCACAGTGGATTTGATGGTATTCTTTGTTTGGTGGTCCTTTCTTGTAGCATATTTCAACTTTGAAACTATTTTGCTAAGTAAAATAAGTGCAGCATGAAGTAGTTTTCTGAGGGCAATATATATAACTACATCCATATATATGAGTGAATATATCTAAATCTATCTTTAAATTTATATGTGTGTGTGTCTGTGTACCTGAAGATTCAATTCTTATTTTTAAATCAGTTCCTTACTTGTCACCTGTATAAAAATCAAGGTCCTCATGGTCAAAATTCATTCATGTTGTAAATGTTTTGCTTTTCATTTGATCTCTATTGAAGCTATCTTGATGTTGTGTTTCTTAAAAAGATTTGCAAGGTTAAGTGGAACTTCAGTCTGATTGATTCAATATCCGCAGACAAATTCGCATTTACCAACTGTCGTTTTTTTTTTTTTTTTAATTGCTTGCCTTTGTGATGTATAAGGATACTGGTTGAATGTGTATCTTATCTTCGACCAAATCTCAGCAATAGTACTTAGTAGAGCAAGAGGTGTAAAGTTTGTTTTATCCACTAAGCTTTTTCTCTCTCTTTTTCTGTCTCTCTTTGTCCCGGTCTCTGTCTTTCTCACTTCCTCTCTCACTCTAGCCCTGACTCCCTCCCCAGCATGGACCTTGTATTTATTACCCTCTAAGTAATCACTTTGCTTTCTCTTTTGATAGACTGTTATTGCTCTAACTAGCTGGGGTCCCTATAGGTATTTGGAGGCTTTCCAGTTTTATTAGACAAAGGCCTCATTATTCAAGGCCAGCATTAAGACTACCATTAGATCCATTTGCCCCCTAGTCACATGTATCCAGTTGCAGCCAATTCATATTATAGCCCTGCTCACTTAGTATTTACAACATAAACATACTCATTCCCTCTTGTCAAAGTTAAATATAGATGATACTCAGAAAGAAACTTTGCCACTTTGTGAGAGGTTGTTCAATTTTACAATAGTAGTTTCTTCACAAATATTTTAGTCAACATCAGTGTCTAGTAACTGGATAGTGAAGAAAAAATAACTAAAACTGCCATTCCCCTGAGTTAATGCTTCATGTAAATATAAACTATGATGAAATGAAATGAATAATCATTTGAATCCAGAGCATTGTACAGGCTTGAAGTAACTGATATGTGACTTCACACAAAGTTAAACTGACTTTAGTGCAGCTCCATGTCAGAGTTCCCAACGTTAATACAAGAGGCTTTTCCATTCTTTTCACTAAGTGCACATAATGTCAGTTAAATACTTTCAACATTTGATTGTTCTGTCCCTTTACAATATTCAGCATTTGTGAGGACCCGTTGTGTCGGTAACTTTGTGTTCTGCTTGGAAGGCTGCAGCTCAGTTTGTTAACGATGTGAATTGAAGTGTTCACATTGTTATTTTTTAATGGCCATCCACATAGATATTGGAAATATTAAATTACAAGTCCAACTCAAAATCAACATCCTGTGAACAAGTGTAATGCCGGGGGCATTATTATTCAACACATATTGCATTGTTCTTTAGTCTGCACAACTTTACGGTTGTCCTTTTGTTCCCCCTATATGTAGCCTCTAAAATGTTGGGGTTTTGGTACTTCAAGCTGTGCTCTATAAATGGAACGAATGCGGATTTGGGGATCATGACTCTCCCTGTAAACCGACAGTGGAAATAGTCACAGAGCTGGCTTGACTTCCGTATAAAAGCTGAAACATAAGCATGCTATCTAAAAGTCACGAGCATGTCAGCTCAGTGAAAGCTAGCAAAGCTGGCAGCCAACATGTCCTCCACTCAGGGGATACAAAGCATAAACAGAGAAATAGACGTTCAACTGGTGGCAAAGAGATTTAAGGTGGTCCAGTTTTGATTTCTTCAATTTCTTTGTTGCAGCTTTTTAATTTCTTTGTAGCCACCTGTGTGTCCAATATGGTGCTCATCCTTCCTAATCGATGGGCCCTTATTGGGTTTCTGTGTTTGGTCAAATATCTCATCGCTTTCTGGCCCCTCAGGCAACAGGATCTAAACTAATAAGAAATCTGCTCAGTCTCTCCAGTTGGGTGCACAGATGAAAAAAAACAAAACAAAGATTAGTGCTAAGATAGTATGTATCTATGACCAAAACCAGATTTCCAACAAATTCACCAAGTTAAAACTAAATCCTCAAACACAGAGGTTGATGTGTTTACTGATGTTGAAGAGGATGTCTCTGTGTCTATAGCAATGTCCTCCTTTTTAAAAAGTCTTTTTCAGTCTAAATCTAAGGTTTTTTTTTTCACAACAAAATATTTTCCTTAGAATGGAACAACATAAAGCACTATGGATGCTGATGGTGTGAATGTGTAAAAATCATTGTCTCATCGTTGCTAATATAGTGATCAAACAATACATGACTTGTCATAGCTCCATATTGGATGGTTTTAAATAAAAATAACTAATACAAATGTGAATTAGTGTAACATATGTAAGGGATTTAATGCTTTTCCTTTTACTTTCTGTAGACCTGTAGACATAGAAAAGCGTGAGTTATCTTGCCATGTAAAATGCTCTTTTCATCATGTGGACATAGTCTTAGGCAGCTGTGTTTGCTGATCGCTGTCCTATCAAAGATGGGTTGCTGTTATTGTTGCTCAGGTGTTGCTTGTAAATGTAGCCTGTAACTAAAGAAGTTTAGAACCTGAGATTTGTTCATTTTAAAACAAAACCGTAAAAAAACACAGTGAAGAATGAAGTTTGAGTCACAGCGATTGGACTTGAACTTGGCTGTATTTTTTTTTTTTTTAACTCTCACCAAAATAGACATACACTACAGCATCACACAGAGACAGCAAGTACACATTAAGAAGTGCTTGATGTCAAACACATAAAGAAATAAAAGGTCTCTTTAAAAGTGTCTCAACATGCAAGGAGGGTCAGAGTAAGAGATGGAGAGGGAAATGCATTCATGTACTACAGCAAGATAAGATTTACAGTATTTGAATCTATCTATATCTCCACTATTTATTTCTCTGCTTTATGTATACAGATCGTGTATGAGAGAGAGAGAGAAACAGAGAGATAGAGAGGAAGAGAGAGAGTGCCACTTTGGAGTAAAGCTGTCATTACTCTGGCTGGCGTACTCCCTCATAAATACTGGTAATGAGATGCTTTCAGCAGCGTAATCATTTGCCAATGTAGCAGTAGGTAATGTGAGAGGAACACTCTCTTTCCTCTACTTCTGTCTGGAGATGACACAACAGATTCTATTTAGTCATTACCAAAGCTAGCCTTATTGAGTGGAACAATAGAAAAGATTTTTTTTGTGCAGTTCTGTGGTTATTGCAGGAAGAGAAAAAAAAAGTTATGCGTCTACTTTGTCTAATAAACAAACTCCTTGAAACAAAGCTAAACAAGAGGTGAATGTGCAAATTGTGCTTACAATCACCCTCTCTACAGTTTTTCATTTATTTTGTTTTGCTCACCTAAACATAGCAGCGCTGTTTATTTGATTATGTTTTACTGAGGAACAGTGTGATACCATCTGTGGCCTGTTTCAATAAATTTGCAATATGTTCTCGAGTTAATTTTGCCATTTTTCAGTAATAGTAAACAGCCGTGTTGCATTCGCCAGTTTATTCTGATTAGTAACAATCATTTGTGAAATGGCCTATGTCTATATACAAGCAATGCTTGCACAAGGCCTTCTGATCAGACAGCGGAGCCACAGCTGGAGCAGTTTTTCAATGTCAAAACTGTTGTTCACATCCTCTTCAAATTAGCATGGTTTCATTTAACTACGGAAAAGAAACAAAGAGAGCCATAAAGGAGGCAGATCAAAGAAGGGGATTTGAAATGTCATGATAAGCCATGTAGTTATTCGGCCTGATCATATGATCAGAAATCACCGAGGTACAATGTTGCAATATAGTTGGTTGGGTCGTCTCAAAACCAAACAGCCTACTGTGTGTATTAGGTTGGATTGTTCCTTGGCATCTGTGCACCTCCTTGTTGGTGGGGATGTCAGACACATTTGCCACAGAGGAATGGTTTTGGGACACACTTTGAATATCCAAACACTGTCTTTACACAGCACAGACAATCTTGTGTCAACAAGTTCCCTGACTAATGTCCTTAAAGAGTTTGGGCGTCACCTTACAGGCCGCAAGCGCCCCCTCTACTTTTGTCCTCAGGTTAAAATGAACTCAGGTGGCGAGGCATTCCCAAGATAAAATGAGCAAGAAAATGCATATATATATATATATATATATATATATATATATATATGCGCACAAACACACACTGATCCTTTGGGTCATCACTCTGATGGGTGTTTCCTAAGGAGCTCTGTGAACTGTACAGCCTGCTATCTTCTGCTGCCTATCTTCCAAAGGCCATTAACCAGCAGCCTTGATCATTTTAAAAGTCCCTCTATATTGAAACTCTCTGACTCCACAGCAACTGGACTAACGCCGGTGTCCCTGGCGATAAGAGACGAATGCAATGAGGAGCTATTGTGGTTTTCCAAGGCATCACTGTGTATTGTTTACTGGGTCTGCTTGATTGCCCTCTGTCCAAATCAGAGGGTACAGGCAGGCAGGGCAAAAGTCTACAGGGACACCCTGTGTTGTGCACTGTCCCAACGTGCTAAGAATATTCACTCAACCCAACGCTCTGAGAGGGAACCCATCCATAGCTCAGTAAACACACACACTGTAGGAGTCATATATTTGTGCACCAGGGACCATATGGCCGTGCATGAATGTTGGGGTGTGTATATGAGAGCGCTTGTGTGGTAGGAAGCCATGTCTGTCTCCACGTCACAGATAATTAACCCCTGTGTGACTTTGCTTTTCACAGTGGGAAAACACATCAGACCCTCCTCATTGACAGCGGCACATAGTAAACAACTCCAAAATAACACCAACCATACACTGACAACAAGCTAGTTATGGCCTTAGTTTGCATAAATATATACATACATCTTTTTCCTCTGGCCTTGCCTTTTCTTTGCTTCATTATTTAATTGCCTTTGTTCAACATCTCCAACTATTGGATTGCACCGCTCTGTACTAGTGGCTACCAAGTGAGTAAAAAAATGGATGCTTTTCTCTGTTGTAATCTTCACCCACCTCTGATTTTTATCTGTTAATCCCTCACTTAAAACTCATAATTAAGCTAATTAGACACTCTGTTTTAGTAGAATTGTGTCTCATTGGCCAGACAGTGGGACTATTCAAGCAGCAAGGTTACATAGCAGAGTTCGAATTTGATAAATGCTAAAGGCCAACACAGTTATTCAAGCTTTAAATAGTTTTAGTAGATTTTTTTCCACCCTTAATCTTCTGTGCTGTTATTTTCAGAGCTGTATAGGTTTTTTGAAGCTTTGTGGAATTCGTGTTTCATGGCTTGAGAGCAGGTCTGATCCTCCAGGCAGCCTTGAATGAGCGTGCTTACTAGGAATGTAACATTAGCATGTCTTAACACACCAAAGCAAATTGAGTAAAATCGCTCTTTCTTTTTTCAATTGATATTTTTTTCAATTTTATGACCGAAGGAAGATCAGAACTTCTGCTGGCTGTGACACACCAAAAAAGTCAATATAAGTTTGTCCATCTTCTTTTTAAATAGTCATTAACTATACATTTCATGTATCTTTAATGAATTTTTTCTCTTTATTTTCAAAGGAACATGAACTTTTTGTTCTCGCTGACAATGCTGATGCTGAAATTTGATCAGTACATTAAGTTAACCAGCCCCATCTGTGACCTGAACACTCCTCATGTTACAATGTGACGCTGCACTTTAGTAAACCTGCCTTCAGGTTGTGATGGATAACCCAGTGTTGATGGGAGTTCTGACACTGGTCATTCACTGTCAACACAAGTGGACCAGTAAAATAGAGGACCCCCCCCTCATGTGGCCCTGCTGAGTGAGCTCAGAAGCTGGTAATGACCCAGCAGGTGTTGAAATAACATGAACATAAAATAACGTCTGGTGGGAATCAGTGCTAATGTTAGAAGGTTGAGCTAAGTCAGGGTTAGGCTAACCCTAACCCTAAGCCACATTTTAGTGGAATCCAAACCTGCAATATGTCCTCCAACAGCTAACTGGTGTAAAGAAACAAAATTTCAGAGAACCAGTCCCCAGTGAAAGCTTTTAAAGTGTGCCGGCTCTATAGAACAATGCTGGTAACAAAAGCCACACATTCTGCCAAATATCATTTAACGGCCATGGAAAGTGTCCAGAAGCCTGCTGGTTAAACAATGATAACAAAAATATGTCCAACAACAAACTACCCCCCCATAAAAAAAGCAATTCTTTCTATTCCAATCATTTTTTTTTGTCCAAACTAAAAGGCCATCATTTTGTGATGCTTCCATCTGCTCCTGAAATCGCAGAAGCTGAGTGAAATGAAATTTGATTATCAAAGAAACATGTTTGGAGTATTAAACCTGTATGCTGCGTGTAAAAGTTCTCACCCTGTCTCTCAGGGTTGCGGTGACTTGATGTTGTTTAGACTCATCTCCCTGCCTTCTCGCCTCTGGAGACCCGTCTTTACGGCAATCCCAGCATCCTCCTCACTGCTCCGCTGCATCCATATCGCGCTAATGATCATGGGAGTGGACAGCTGCTTAATGCAGTGGTGTCATCAGTGCTGCTCTCTGCACTTGACGGGACTCAAGTGTATCTGCTCCATTTGAGCCCCCAAACATTCAGCAGATCGACTAATGTGGTTTTGGGGCACCTCGGTGAAGGTGCATTAGATGTGTGCCATATTGCATTTTCAATATATGATTACAAGACATAAAACATTTGGAGTGTGTGATTACAGACAGAGTTCTTATCACTTTTCATTGGCCATGACGTTGTCAGATTTCAAAGTGACATTGCGAATGTGCCCAGTGATTCTTAAAAGTGTCTAGTGTTACATATCTGCAGTTGGAATATAATCACTGTTGCATGAATCTGCAAGTGATATTAATAGTGTTAACTGGTGGAGGTGTAACCGGTTTTTCTTTCATTTCATTACTAATGAATATAATGTTAGGCAGTCATGTGATCTTCTGCTACCAGCTGATCATACTGTATGTTTTGTAGGGGTGTGCCAAAAAATCAATTCATATAAGAATCTCAGTTCTCATTTAATACAATTCAGCATTTATTTCAAATGTCCCAAAATTGTTAAAAAAAAAAAAAATAAAGCAAATCCGCCGTAAGCACCAAAACAAGGAGGAAACTACAATAATGGAGGAGAGAAAGATTCAACCGGCCCGTCCTCATTGAAGGCAGGCATGGATTTGGACTCATTTTTGTTTTTACCTAGAGTCCTATAAAATCAGTTTTATTTTTTCCCATATCCCATATTTGCCCCCCCCCCACAAGTTTTTCTCGTCTAGTCTCTTGGCTCCGGGGGGGGGTGTCATCTAGTCTGGTCTGATCTGGTCGGGGGGGAAGGGGGGGGGGGGGGGGTTGCTGTTCCTTGCTGTAGCCCATTATTCATCACTAATCAACCTAGACATGTTCAGGTGCCCCTACCGGGAATCAAACCGCACCCTTCTTATTGTGGAGCAACAGCCCTAACCACTACACGGCCGTGCTGCTCAGGTCACCACATTTGTTTGTTTGTCTGTTTGTTTGTTTGTTTATTTATTTATTTATTTATTTGTTTGTTTGTTTGTTTATTTATTTATTGGTAGGGGGGTGGGCAGCCCGGTGGCATAGTGGTTAGCGCTGTCGCCCCACAATAAGAAGGTCGTTCTGTGCAGAGTTTGCATGTTCTCCCCCTGTCTGCATGGGTTTCCTCCAGGTACGCTGGTTTCCTCCCACTGTCCAAAGACATGCATGTATAGGTTAACTGGAGACTCTAAATTGATTGGTGTGAATGCACGCGTGAGTAGTTGTTTGTCCTTGTGTTTTGGCCCTGTGATGGACTGGTGACCTGTCCAGGGTGTATGCTGCCCCTCGTTCAATGTGAGCTGGGATTGCCTTATTAGTGACCCCCTCAGAGCATTTTCCTGAGCGATACACTCCTTTTTATTCCAGAAAAAAAAAAAAAAAAAAAGTTTATGTAAAATGTTGGCCAGTTCCGTGTTATTTTGTGTTTGTCATGAATTCTGTTTATTCATGATCGCAGATTTTACTGGGCCCTATATACCGAATACATGGGAAGACTTGACTGTGTGCAAGGTTTGCAAAATGAGGAACCTATCTTTAACTGCACAATTTTTTTGTTATAAAGAGACACTATAATTTTGAAACTTAAGCAATATGCGATATTGCTTTTATGGAACAATTCCATCTAGAGATGTTTAAAACTTAATAAATGTGAAAAAGACACTTTAATGTCTCCATTTGTCATTCTGTCTTGCAAAGCAGACTGGTGTAGATCATGAGGATTCTTTGCACACCTATAGATTGAAGCTGAAATCATTATGAATCAAATCGTTTTGAATCGAATCGTAGCCCCAAAAATTTCAATTGAATCAAATTGTGACATAGTAAAATATTACCACCCCTTTTGTTTTGTATTTAAATTCTCAGTTAAAGTAGCTGGAGTTGAAGTTGAGTGATTTGACAAAAAGAAATCCTCATGGTGAGGCTAGGAAGGATCTTTCTATTCTACAAATACAAATACAAATTCCTCCTGGTTTTCTTCACCTTTTCTCCTTCTGTTTTATTTTGGTATTACTCATGGTTTGGTGACTACCTGGCAACCTGTTGCGGGGGCTGCCCTCTTGGCCTGGGACGGTCAAGTGACTGCAGCATATGCAGCCTTCCAGTCATGTGCTCTTTCACACACTCTGCTGGAGCGCTCCTGTCTGGTTCAGCTAGAATAACAGCAGAGCAGTTGGAATAAAACCACACAGTACAAGTTTCATAAGGATGTGAAAGGTATACCCACTCAAGGTGAACATGGGGAATCTTCTGGCTCTCTGTGCCGTGTGTGTGTGTATGTGTGTCTTTGTGGCCAACGTTTTTATTGTATGTTTACCTTGAACGGCTATTTCACTGAAATCACAACACAGACTTTCACATGTACCCCCGGTGGTCTGTAGTCATGCACATAGCTTTAAATTTTATCTTTACTGTTACACACAGGTCACAGAAACACAATAGTGACAACATCCCTGGCTCACCTTGTTGAGCTGTCTTTCTTTATTAGATTGAGATGATCAAAACACATTAAACCACTTCCACTAAGTAAAAAGCAGATTTAACACAGTTTCTTTTGTAGATTTTCACACCTTAGAAAGAGCAGATGCTGCTTCACCTTTAGGTTATAAAATAGACATTTGACTAGAAAACACAGGATTGCTATCGATGCCCCCCAATGCCGTGGACAAGAACCTTACAGATCCCACTGTATGCAGTTTCCATCTGAAAAAAATTCAAAGCAAAAGAAATAGTGCATTTAAAATACTATTAGCATGTTCCATGTATTTTCAGTGCAACAGGAAAAGCTATTTTGTTGAAGCAGAGTGAAAGAAAAGGTACATTCCTTTCATCCAATTGGAACAGAGGCTGAAAGATTTCATACACATAATCGGTGAATAAATCCAAAACCACCTACATGACAAGAAAATCTGAAAGATAAGAGGGAACATGTTTTTTTGGAATTTGGGAGATGCGACCCTTTAAATCTGCCATAGAGTAAATGAGGGAGATTACACTGCTTATTTGAAAACATCAGGGGATGGACAGTCACAGCTCCGCTCGTCTCAGTTGGCTGTCTTACTCAGTGGCTATATCTTTTCTTCCTTTCCTTTCTTTTCCCTCCTCCTGTCCTCCCGTCCTTGCAGTTCATATTTCAGTTTGCTCCCAGGAGCTCGCAGGTCTGTGCCAGACGGAAATTCGCTGAGGCTGCAGGAGCCCCCTTGGAGGCCACATGGAGGAGGGACAGGAGGGGAACAATCAAGCCCAGTCCTCCCTTGCTATCCCTCCCTCTCGTTCTCCCATGTACTTTTTTCTCTCTTTCCCCCTCTTTTTTTTCTCTTTCACCCTGAGCTCAGTTTCCGCTCTTTCTGTCTCCTCTGTATCCAGCCTGCCAGGCTACACAGGTCCTCAGGGTGACTTGCTCTTGGCTTGGGTCCCTCACCACAGAACTCCTCTCCTCTCCTTCACCACTTCCCCCCAACTCCCAACTCCTCCATTTGCTCCCGTCTACCCCCCCAACCCACTCTCCACCTTCCTTCTCCAGCTCTCTCCCCAGGGGGAAGACGGTGAGGCCATCCAGTCCCAAGCTGTCCATCAGCGAGGGTGTTTACTTGCAGTGTGACAGGCCGACACATCTGGAGCACATATTCACTAGTGTTCACACTCTTTCTCCCTCTCACTCTTTGCTGGCCTTCTATATATCCTACCTCTGCCACCAGATGCATTGCTGCAGCTCATTTCAGGGCCCTCCGTTGTCCTTATGGTGAGCCCACCTCTTACTTTCATGCACACGCAGACACACAATGCACGCACATTCAAAGTTTTGTTTTCATCCATTTTTCGTCTTTCTTTTCCCCCTCCAGTGGTTTTTCAGTTGCATGACAGAAGTTGGACTTAACCACCAACAGGGGTGGGCTGTGGGCCAGTGATGGGGATGGGGGGCAAAAGTCAGACAGCTCCCATCCACCTCCTGCTCTCGCTCTCTCGCTCTCTCTCACTGTCTTCCTCTATCTGTATCTCTATCTCTTTGCCTGTTCCCTCCTTTTTTTCTTTTCAGTGAGTGCAAACTAATCACAGCAGATCCTCTGCTCTTTTTCTGAAACCCATGACTACTGGTCTAATGAAGTGACACTCTTTCTTCATCCTGTATGTGTTTCCCCCCTTGCTCAGTCATCCTCCAACCCCCACCTCCCCTTCTGCATCCCACCCACCCACCCTGTCTGTTTTCCCAACATTCTTGCGCTGGTGTGTGACTGTGATGGCTTGTCATCTCACAGGAATGTCCTGCTCTCCCACCTCGTCCCCCTGATTTGGCGTGAAGCATTTGCTCCTGGTTTCCGACTCTGCACATGTACACACACACGCACGCACAAACGAATACACACGCTTGAAATGCTAGCTTTTAAAAAATGTGTTCATGCAGATGGTGTCCATTGGGCTGCATACCTACCCTTGGCGTGCGGCCACAACAAGCACAGCCATTCTCAGATAGTCCCCAGCTTGTTTTTCAACTGTAAAAATTGTGCACAAAGTTATTTTATCTTATGTTGCCTGTGGTAAAAAGAGCCATTTACTCTCTATGGTAAACCCAAAGAATTCTCTTGATTACACTAATGACTAAATACTGCCTACCAGAGTGGTTTTTAAGGAAAAACACTTGTTTCATGCAGTTTCACATATGCACAATATATGATACTACAATTTGCAGCTCATAAACCAAGGTCAGGCAGCACTGCAAAAACTTAATTGTGAACAGAATCACTGGTTAAGTGTAACTAATGTTTCAAATTGAGGTTTTTCTGAAAAAATAAAAAAATATATGGCAAAAGTTTTATCTATCCTCCATTAAAGAAAAAGGAAAAGATCTTGTAATATGAAGCACATGTGACAAGAAGTTTTAGCTCCGAATGACCCCCCCACCACCCCACACCCCCAACTGCACACCTCCTCCATGCAGGTGAATAGTGAGGACTTATCGGCGCCCTAATGACACAAAGGAACATGCTACACTCAATAACCCAGGGGAGAACCTTCAATGGACAGTAATAAGGGAGAATAGTGTGTGTGTGTGTTAGCATGTCTGTGTCAGCACATGCGACATAGTCTCCTGATTGGCATCATCCTCTGGAACAAGTCTGGCTCCTTCTAGATCTGGTTGCATGTGTGTATGTGTGTGATTATTTCTGTGTGTGTGTGAATGTGTAGGAGATATCACCAGACTCTCATGTTTATTCAGCTCAACGCCTGGATGACCAGGACTTATCCGCTGTCCTGATTACCCTGCCTGGCCTGCCACCATTAATCCTTCAGAGACCTCAGGCCCCTTAAACAGCCCTATCTTACGCAGACATGCAGAAACACACACTCTGAGCCACACACCCAATTTCATTTTCATCCAATATATATGAAGAACACATTGTATTCTTCATATACATATACATTGAATAAAACTGTACCTCTCTTGTTTTTCTCTCTCTTCCTGACTGTTTTATCAGGGTTGTCCTCAGGGCAGAGAGTCTGAGTCTGTGTGCATAGCCGTGTGTTTTTGTGTATCTTCTGTCATTTGGGCCTCCGGGAACCTTCCAGGCATCTCTGGAGGTCCCCAGTCCCTTTAATTCCCAATGAATTGTGTGTGTGTGTGTGTGTGTGTGTGTGTATGTGGGTGAAAGATAGAAAAGGAAAGGAAAGGAAAGGAGGGAGAGAGACAGAAATAATTCAGTCTAATTTGTGCCACAGTATTTTCTTTATCAGCTCTTGCAAGTCTGTGAAGGCCCACATAATTATATTTTATGTTGAGTAAAAATGACTGTATTGTAGTTCTTTTCCCATAACAACCATATTTTTCTTAGGAGACACAAGGTTTTTCTGGTAAAGGGGCCTGTTGGAGCAAACCGACTGTGCGAGCATGTGTCTGCTATTGTGCATGTGTACATGTGTATTCAGGACACCAGGGTTTCTTTTCAGTAATGTCACCGTGCCAAGACATAATATTGACCGTGGCTGTGTTCCCTATTCTGGTTTTGCCTGTAATAAATGATGCAGATTAGAAAAGTAGAAACACATTGGGCTGATAAGTAGCCTTTGGAGCTCACTTGCCATGCCATTGACAAGAAGTTGGGTGAGGGTCTCTTTTCTCACTCTGCATGAAATCTTCAGCATTGTGGTGACTTGAGGGCACAGACGCTGCATATATGTGTGTGTCCATGTGCATTCATGCATATGAAGTTTTATCTGTGGTTTGTGTATGTTAAGAGTGAGCGGGTGGTGAGGCTGTTTGGACTCTGAAGGAATGGCAATGGTGTGTGCTGCCAAGTCCCATTTGAATATATACACTAGTAGGGAACCCTCTCATTACAAACAGAAGCTCATACTCATGGGTGTGCAAGAGCTCACATCAACACACACACACACACCCACACCCACACAAACCTCGCTGATGATCGGGACACAACACTCGACCTACTACAGCTGGAATAAGAGCGTGACTAGTTCATATCTTGAGGCGAAGGAAAACAAACCTAAAGTTGAAAAGTGTGTGTGTGTGTGTAAGCATGTGTGTGCGGTGGGAGGATATTTGTTTAAATGGGACTCCTCTTGCCATTTCAAAAGGTCTCAGTGAGATGAAACGCCTGTTGATACACTCTTGCCTATGTCTACCTTGTACCTTTCCCCCTGATTCTCATCTTTCCCACTTTCATTTATATGGGAGGGACAGCTTGACCACCTGGGCAGACACACATACAAACACAGAGGAACACACAGAATTACACAGAAAAGTCTTCTCCTCTGACTCCTTCCCCTCCTCTCTCTCCCCTCCTGTCCCTGTCTTCTCCTTTTTCCCATAACAAATAACAGTGAAGAATTCCCCTTGCTTCTCTCCTGGGGAATTTTCATTAGTCCCCCATCCAGTCCCCCTGCCCAGAAGGACTCCCCGCCTTGAACTGTTCAACAGCTGTGGTGTGGACACTCTCTTCCAAAACAGGCCCACTGTTCACAAACACCCACTGGACTCAGGGTGGGGACTCTGTGAACTTCCACAGCTCCAGAGACTGAGCTTCCCTTGCATGTGGCCCACCCCTAAGGCCCCCTTGCTTAAGAGAGAGAGAGAGAGAGAGACCTGATGCTGGGTCCTCACCTTTCCTTGAATTAGACTGAGAACAGCTTTCTGAGGACAGGTATACAGGAGAGAAAAAATCATTGAGAATAATTTCTGTTTATTACACCTTGGGACTTTCATTGGCCAACAGTTGCTAAACCTCTCCCCAAACTGTGGTCATTCAGTCATAGCTGAGCAATTGTAACATATCACAGTGGCTTTGTTGAGCTTTGGGGCTGTAGCATGCTAAACAACTTGGCAGTGGAGTGTGAACATAATAGCAAATTGTAATGAATGGATGGATTAAATAGTGTCTTTATTTGTACCAACATGCACTGCAACTGGTACCATGTCCTGCTATATAGCATACCATCTACAATAGTAATTGAGCATTAGGTCAAAGGTTGACGTGTCATTAACTAACTAGACAAATTTTTGGGTTTGGAGATCACATCAGAAAAACTTAAATTGTCAACACTTGACTTTTCCTTGGGACATGCAATGTGATTGTGTTTGAGCATGTATGTACATTATGTGCATCCATCAGTTCCATTTTTCCACAGTCCTGACTTAAAATTGAATCAGCTGGAAACATTTTAAAAATCACACAGCATTTTCAGCCAACTGAAAGATCTTATGAACAAGCTAGCAGCAGCTCATAAAAACAGGTAATGTCATTTCAGCTAATCTGAAATGCCTTCAGTTTTCTCCCTTCTGCATGAAAGTAAGGACAAATATCAGAACTGGCGAATCTTCCAAATGTATTATTGTAAACTACAGATGTGCTATTTACAGGGCAATAATCTGTTATGAACAAAGCAAATATCAGCAAATTGCAAAACAGCAAAGTGGGTTAGAATATTATTGCCATGAACAGGAATAAGGGCCAGATTTAAAATGACACAGACAGACAGAGATGGATAGATGGATGGATGGATAGACAGACAGACAGACAGACAGACAGACAGACAGATAGATAGATAGAGGCTCTAGATAGATAGAGGTAAGATGAGTTATTAGAATCAAAGGTTATTATTCTTCGCATGCTGTGACGCCCCACAGCCAAATGCAAAGCAGCTTAAATTAAAACACACTTAATTTGAATAGATGGAAACTACATGGGAGATGAGTCGCCTTGTATCCCCACCTGGCGACATTTATTTCCGTTGCATCAGCACAACATGAATTGCTGGCTGGAGGGGTTTTCATAGAAGTGGCAATGCTTTTGCTGGCTTCTCTCAAGGCCCTGTGTGAGTGAATATGCGTGTCTGTGTGTGTGTGTGTGCGTGTGTGTGAAGCTCCTATCGCAAGTCTTCTTTGGAAGAGGCTAGGAACACTTGGCAGCAGTGACAGTGGAAGTCCCCAGCACTTGGCCACAGTCCTGCGTGTGTGTCCATTTGTGTGTCTATGTGTGTGCATCAGTGTGTGTCCTTGCATGGAGGAAACGGCACATTTGAATGTACTGGAGCTGGGATGGGATCAGTGTGTGGGAGGTATTTTGCTCATATACCAAAAATGAGATTATTAAAGAGCAGACAATACTTGGCCACAAGAACACAGCCTGTTCCCATCCTACATCAGTGTCACAGTTCATTTGTGTGAAATTCTGTCATGGTTCCAGCCATTACTTCTTTTCTCAACATGTTAGTCCAGATGCACCGAGGGCTTCAAGAAACAGAAATAAGTTACCTTCCATTCTATCATTTTCCTCTAAAGCTGTCAACATAACTGAGGACACATTTTTACTGCTCAAAAACATTCAAAGCAACATAAAGTACAACACAACAGCTCAGAGGAATATATCACAAATTTAACTGGGTGAATAATGGACTGTTCGATCTTATTTATAGGCTACAACTTTTTTGATGCAACAGACTAGGATTATTAGCTTTTAGTAGTTCAGTTTTCAGAAGGTATTAAGTACCAGACCAGTTTTACAGGACCACATTTGGCTGGTCCCCGACGTTTTCTCTTGTATATGGGAAAATAATTCCACCATCTTATCTATTATATATCAAGTGCAGACGAAAAGTTGCACGTCTCTCTTGATAAACAATCATCAGTGCAGCAAATAAGGTACAAGGCCGAGCTGACATGTGGATGATGCTCTCTTTCAGGAGCCAGTGGGAGGTACATACATGTGGTGACAGAATTTTATTGGTTGGGAGACTCCTGGCCTGAGTGGAAGCGCTTGAAACACTATGAGGCTGCTGATACTGACCTCTCCTTCTCTCTCCGGCTCCTCCTCCCCATCCTTCCTCTCTCACCCTCAGTAGTTGTCTCGTCTCTAGTGGACTGTTTTGCTGTTGTCCCTCCCGTCTGTCTACATTCCATTCACCAGGATACCTCTCCATCCTGTCCCAAAGGAGTATGCCCATCCTTGTGTGTGTGAAGTGTAATAGTGTATGTGTGTGTGTTGCAGGAGGTGGCCTACAGGCCTTGCCTCTGGTCACTTTATTAAAGTGTGTTTTAATTTACTCCTGTGCTCCTTTGAGCCCCTGCATCCTGACATACACACACACACACGGCAGCCCCTCCTGAGACAAGGCTTATTAACTCCCCTCCTGCCTGTCAGAGTTGGTGGTGGTGGTGCTGGTGGGTGGGGGGTGGGCGGGCAATACCTCTGAACCACATTCCTCAGTGTGGTCTGGTCACGTTGATTTCTGAAAGCCTTTTAAGGCAGTCAGAGCACCGCCCGATAGATACACAACATACAACTTCAACATACATATATCTTCATCGCTATGTGCATGGAAACACATAAGCCATAAACATGCAGACATACGTTGTTATATGGCCCTCCATGCAATCTTTATGGGGTCAGATGCTGCAAAAAAAGCATCATCAGAAGGGCTGCATTTGTTTTTCTAACAATTAACATGCTGATAATTGGTTAAATACCACTTAGCAATAATCACTATGTTTGGCAACCCAATTAGTGCACAATTTAATTCGCTTGGTTACAGAGAGCTAATAAAAAGCATATGACCTCAGACAGTATGGAGAAATGGATAAAATAATATGTTTTCTTTAGTATTTTATAAGTGGCAAAGACTCACTATGGCCTGCATATGTCTATAGTGCCATATATGTCTATCTCCAATGTCTTCCATAATTGATGTGCTCTGCAGGGCCCCTTTCTGCACAATACTGCCCAAGTTTCACCTCCGTCTCAGTATTGAATACGGAGGGAGGAGTTGGAGTCTGTCTCAAATGAAAGGAGAGAAGTCATGTTGGGCTATCCTTAGGTCCTTGTGTGTGATGCTTGGGCCTCGGGCCCTCAACCTAGTCTCACAGCAGAGGCTTCAGGGCACAGCCAGAGGCAGTTTTCTGTCTACATCTGCAGCTGTGTGCTTGTGTGTGCATGTCATTGTGTTTCTATCTACCAGGGACCCAAGCACCATAAAATGGCTTGCATGCAAAGGATGGTTTTATGTGTATATGCACATTATTGTGTGTCACCATGACAGTGTGTGTTCTCGGTGAATGTAGAGTGACTGAACTGGTCCACAGTACATGTATCACTTGTGAGTAGCTTGTGAAAAATGTATAATTGTAATACTGTGGAGGACCCAGCTGGGGTAAGGAAGGACTGGGGGAGTGGGAAGGTGCAGGCAGGAGAGAGGAGGGAGGGAGTCAGGGAGTAAGGGACACAGCTGTGGGGGATTAATGCCCAGAGTGGAAGAGCTGTAGCCGAGGAATGTTCCCCAGCGCCCCCTCAAGAGTTAGGTGAAGAGGGAGGGAGGGCAGGGGAAGACACGGGCATCAGATGTGTCCTGTGCTGTGCAATCTTTAAGTATGTTTCTTGGAGAAGAGGAGGGGACAGTATTTCATCCCTGTCAGTGTTATCTACCATCTCAATCTGCCCAAGACACCTCCACCTTTTCCACACCCACTCCTCCGCAGGCAGTTGTCAATGATCAGCCCTGGTTCACAAGACTTCTTCCTTTCCGTGCTGCTCCTCCCTGCCTGCTTTCTGTGTCACATTCTTTGTCTTGTGAGCGTGAGATTTATGGACAGACACAGGAAGCACTATGTGTGTGTGTGTAATTCCATGGCTATGGTCAAGAGTGAGAAGAAGGACATCCATCAGAGGTTCTGAGGTTGTCACTAAAATATTGATCCATTTTTTCCTCTTATGATCACTTTGCTCTCTGCCTCACACCCTGAATGGCAGCCTAGAGCTATCAGGACAGAGTGAATAATACAGAGACATGGGTAAGGGTAAGGCATCCTGTCCTGAAAGTCTCTTGAGATTTTTTCAGAGGGCTTTGGTTTGTGTAATCACAAACTCAAAGCTGCATTCAAGTGTGTTTTTGTTTTTTCCACTCCCTTCTGTGGGCAATCACAGTGTTGTGAGAATTGGTTTCCTCCTCCATAGCTGTGACCTCCACCTCCTGCTTTTCACATCAGTCCCCTCTTTGTTTCTTTGCCGACTCTGCCTTCTCCTGTCACTCCATTCAAACTCCCGGTGTTGACAGTTGTCAGAGGCAACCCGTTCATTTCCCCGTGACGTGTTCAATGGGGCTGCACTGATCCCCAGCGATGACTCTGAGGAGGTGACCGCAGGGATTGAATAGAGCGCCTGTCGTCATTACGATAAACCTGTCTGTCCATCCTTCTGCTTGTTCACCCATATCTCTCTTCCTCCCATTTGGAAACCACTCCACCTGGTTCGGACAATTACCTCACGTCCACTCGTCTCCCCATTGCTGCCTTAACTCCTCTTTCAGCCACTTAAGTTGTGACGGGCTAAAAGGGATGCTTGAGCCACCGCCTGGCCCCGGCACTGTTATTAGATGCTCTGAGTTTTTGTGGACAGCCCATAAAAAAGCTGTACCCTCTTATTGTGTGTCTTTGTGTAAAAGTGTGCTAAAACCATACTCTGCCTCAGTGGAATTTACCCCAACTGCTGGGTGTCTGTCCATTAATGCCTCATGCATGTGATGAAGTCCTTCACAACATTTTTTCTTCTGATAACTGTTTCCGGTTGAAATTATTTGCACATCTGAAAGAGAAAGAGAAGGTCTCTGAGACACCATGCAGACTTTACACCTTGATCTGCCACCGACTACAAGCTCAGACTTTCTTTGCCATTTGCAGCAGGGTGTGGTGAGACGGCAGGCCAGCCAGGAAGGAGGCTGGTGTTACAAGGGTACAGGCCTCAACACATCACCTTTCAGTCAGTGACGCTAATAGGAACATGCGCTCCCAGTGTCCTCCAAAGGGCTCATACAATTTGTGTGCAGAACACACATTTAAATGAACCCATGCCCATTTATGTGAAACACTGTTTTTTCCAATGTACACAAACAAGCACGTAAACACAAAGCTGTGCTTCCTCTCAATGTCATTACCCACAAGAAGGACTTCAAACGCCAGGTGATATCATAGCAGCCTGGGAACAAACGGCGCAGTTTCCTTAATCTTCACATGACTTCTCAGCACTTTGTCGGTGCTTAATTGCAAGGGAAAGTTTTAACATCTGCTTTTATTCAATAGTCTTTATTAGCATGAGTCACTCTCTTTGCTACTGCCAGCTGCGTTCTACACCCAGCATCATGTAAAACAAAACAAAAAACAAAAAACAAAACAAAAGCACAGAAGGAAAAACCAAATTTGAACAAAAATCGGCGTGTGCGCACACACATATGACTGCAAGGTACAAGCTAGATGTTTGTGGGTACTTGGAGGAGCATGGTTTTCATAATTCCAAAGCGATGAAAAAAAAAAAAACTGGACATAACAAGGGGAGTAAAATGTTGCTGTATTTATAGGGCTAATCATTAAGGGGAATAGCAATCTGAGCTGGGAGGAGGGGGCAGAGATGGAACTTTGGGGTTTTCCTTTTCAGTCCTGCAGGGACAATACATTGTCCTCTCATGCAAAGTAATTCAACTTGGTTCAATAACATGCTTTTGTTGGAACAGCACCACATGTCTGTCCTCTCAAAAAGTATGTGAAGGGGATTTTAGTTTTTCTAAAATTTTGAGTTCTACTAAAAACACCAATTCACAAAAACCTCAAGATAAGAATCATGTTTTTCTCATATTTTTAATAAATTTGATAAAGTGTCCTCATTTACTTTACTTAATCCAGCACCAACAGAAGCCATTCCCCAAAATGTCAGAGTTTCAAACTGTGCAGAAGGCAGCAGCCTGCATGGGCTGATAAACTGTTAATGGGCTGAATAGGGATTAGTAATTAAATTCTCCCGTGAAGCTGAAGACAGACATTGCTGGATTCGTTTCTTTAGACACAGTTGTGAATATTCTATGGATGCTTTTCACATTACTGACACAGGACAGTTCCTCTTAAGTCACTAACCCTCTCAGTGCTCTGGTCAGTTTGTGTTCACTGATTGTTTTGTGTGCTTTAGTGTGTGTGTTTATTAGCAAGTGTAAGGAACAAAAAAAAAAAAAAAAATCCTAACAGAGAGAGAGAGAGTGTGTGTGTGTGTATATGTGTGTTTTTGTTGCACCAGTGGTCAAAGCAAGGCCAGGATGTCACCATGACCTGGTCACAATGTGAGATCATGAATGAGGAAGGGAGGGTACATAGACAGAGAAAGAAAGATTACACGTACAGAGATGGATGGGTTAAGAGTGTATGCAGAATACCAAATATTAGTGAGACACCATCAGTGACTGAGCAATCACAGCCTAGCTGTAGTAACTAGACACAGTAGCCTTGTCTCTGTGACCTCAGATTTTTTTCAATTGTAGACTTTCTGCTTAGCATTTCAATGACATGACTCGCTAAAGCCATAAGCTACAAGCTACTTCTGCGCTGTAATAAAAGAACTAAAAGATTGCATTTGTAAGACCTTACAAAATTCTCTTTTAAAAAGTTGGTTGAAGTCACCCATATACACACACATAAAACAAATAAAACTGCTGGAGACTTGAGGAGCTAACATTTGATCAGCTTCATTGACTAGCTAGGTCAGACTGCTTAGAAATCAAGTACCTACTGAAATCAAAGGCCCACATTCTAAAAATGCTAAATTTAAACTGCATCTGTACTTGACACAGGATTTAGTGAATGGTAAATTTGAAAATGAAGAAAAAACAGGCACTGTTAAACAGGAAACCCCAGGTTAAACTTATCCTAAGATAACGTACAATCAGCATTTATTCCATTAATTTAAAGTCCTATCCATCTTGGCAAGTAAAATGTGATACATCTGGCAGTGCATCTGAAACCAAGCCAAGGAATTTCTACAGCAAAGAAAAAACTCGGGGAGGCTGATAAAAGGGAATTGAAAGTTTGCAACAGGCAGATGGATGGAGAACTAGAGTCTATGGAAGACATAAAGGTGGAGGTGGAATTGTACATGTACAACAAAGGGGCAACGTGAGAGGGAAAGAAAGTTTCAACAGATTGAAGCAAATCAGAAAAAAAAAGAAGTGGGAGAAAAACAGAAAGGAGCACGATGCTGGGTGGAGTGTTTTTAGGTGTCTGGCTCTAACAGCATGGGTCTCTCCCCTGACACCTCCGTAACTTATCATCCCCGCATTCCTGCACAGGGACACTCCCCTGCCCACTGACACTCCAGAATGAGTGTGTGTGTGTGCGTGTGTCGTTTTAAGTGAAAGGGCATGTTAGCCTCCCTCTCCCTGGACATCTGGCAACAGGAGGAGGGTTTGTGTGCTTATAGATGTTTGTATGTTTGTGTGTGGGAGATGGAGAGAAGTGGCAGAAAGACATGGTCGAAAAGGGTTAGAGAGAAAAAAGAAAGAAAGAAAGAACAAGCTGGATTTGGAGTCTGTCACAAACACAATTTCCCTTCACCACCTCAGCTTGGCAGAGAGCACAGAAAACATCTCAGGGATTTCCTGCCATTCAAAACAGCCCCTGAGTCGGCAAACCTCTCACATTCTGTCCACCTCCTCAAAGCTCTTGAAGTGAGAGGTGTGGCCGGGGACACTTGTTAATTCATTAAGGCATTCAGTCTGTTGGTGTATGTCTATGTGTGTGTGAGACAGGTCAGAGGAAACTTTTTGAGATCCCTTCTGATTGCAACATAAACGATGTATGTTATCACAGCAATTCAGTAGACAATGCAAGGCTTTATAAGAGGTGGAAATGCAGCTGTATATGACTTTGTGTCCGTAATCTGTATTTCAACTTCTCTCCAATCAGCCTGTTTTTTGGGTCTCAAAGTAAATAGTCCAGAGTAAAAACAAAAATAGTACCAAAATTCAAAGACACAAATAAGTTCCTGAGCCGTCCTGGCTCACCTGATAAAGCGTATACCATTAACTGCAGGGGCCTAGATTTGGGTCTGGCCCAAGGCCCTTTGCAGGAGGTTAATATCTCTCCATATGCCAGCTCCTTGAACAAGAAATGTGTATTGACTTTGTTGTTTTTGACATTTGGGCCACTTTGGTATTTCATGATTACATTTCAGTATTTGTTCAAATTAATTTATTTCCCTATTTTTACTGAATTTGTTGAATTGGAGCAGCACAGTGGGATAGATATCATCACTGTCACCCCATAGCAAGAAGGCTGCAGGTTCAGTTGCTTGGCCAGGGGCCTTTCTGTGTGGAGTTTGTATGTTCTCCCTTTGTATGTTCTCCCCGTGTCTGCATGGGTTTCCTCCCACCATGCAAAGACATCATGTTTAAGTTAATTGGTGACTCTAAATTGTCTGTAGGTCTACGTGTGAGTGTGAGTGGTTGCTGGTCTCTGTCTGTCTCTGTGTGTTGGCCCTGTGATGCACTGGCCACCTGTCCAGGGTATACCCTGTCCTCACCCAGTGTGAGCTGGGATTGGCTCTAGCACCAACCACGACCCGGAAACAGATAAGCAGTAGAAGATGAACAAATGAATAAATGAATGGCTGAACTGGTTGATTTGACTGAAGGAAACAATGGAGGCTGAAACAAAAATTGACTCTTCCTAAGCCAACATGCATGAGTGATTAATCTATATGAAATTCTTGCCATTTAATTAAAAACTATGTTATCAGAAAGGAAAATTGCTAATTGTTTAGTCACTGAAATCCTTAGGAGAAAAGAAAGCTAAAGTTACTAAAGATGCTTTTAAATGTGATTTATGTTGTTTTATGTGTGTAGACATACACCTGTACGAAGGTAAAGTCTCAGATGTGCGTGAGCCCAACTGTAGTGTGCTTTACTGCCTCTATCAGAGACAACCTCCCTCTTGCCTTTGAGTGTGAACTACTGTGCTTCTTTGATTCACTGGCTGCTGTCAACATGCAGCTCGTTTGGCCACCAGAGCCAGAGGGCACAGAAGCTCTGCTGGAGCTGCTGTTGGCACAACAGAGGCCCGGGGGATCGGGTGGCTCTCCAAAGTTATCACTTTGAAAGGAAAGTGTGTGTGTGTGTGCATGTTTGTGCTTGTGTGTATGTGCGGTCGTAGATACAAGGGAGCGTGTGTGTTGAGTTGTTTTTTTTTTTTTTCTTCTTTTTTTATGAGCACTCCTTCCCATCTCGGCTGCCTATTGCTCTGGTTTTAGACTGTGATTAATAGGAGCCCGAGGAGTCCATCAGAGAAATGTAACTTTGCTGAACTATTAAATGTTTGCTGTGCTCTGCAATCATGAATGCAACACCTCCATTAATGTGATCAGTTTGTGTGAAACGAGCCACGGTAGTATGTTTAACTTTGTAATGGAGCTTAACAGATCCAGCTTGAAATTGTTTTGTGTGGAACAGCACAGAGCAAGGTAGAGAGACGTTAGGATGCCACATTTGGTGTTGTGCTTAGCTGAGTATAAGCAAACAGATTTAAAGTTGCAGCTGAGCTGAGAGAAATTTCTGGACATTTGTTTTTTTTTCTTCTGCAGTGCTGCCTGACATGCAGGTCCCATGGTCTATCCTGTGAGTGTCTCTGTATGAATTTGTATTTGCAAATGTGTGTGTGTGTGTGTGTGTCTGTGTAGATGTGAGTGTAAGTGTGTGTGTGCCAAGCCCCTGTGCCCTCCCCTGTCTCCACGCCTGGATGCTAACCGCTGGTGAAGGCTAGCCAATTATCCCCAATCAAGCTACCCTCTCTGGAACTGGCGCGAGAGGAAGCTCCCACTAGAGCTTATACTAGTCATTATGGGGCACATCCTGACATTAACTTTCTTCTTTTCCTCCTTGACTTCATTCTCTTTCTTTCTCTCTCTGTCTCTCTCTTTTTTCTTTCTTTCTTCTCATCCTCTATTTTGTCCCTCACTTTCTCTTTTGAGCGCTTCATGCAGCCTTTGCTGAAGCATTGCAGCAATCAGACATAAACTAAAAGCACGTGGGTGCTAATTCATGCCTTCCTAATAATGCATTAAGTAAATTTGGGCTTGATGATGGAGGGGAGAAGTGTAAGTCGTGCGTGACATCATTTGCAAAGGAGACTAAGTTATTTTTGTGTGTGTCAACTATAGATGCCTAGAATCGTTTGAAAGATTGATGGGGTGTGCCTACAGGGCATAAGGCAAGAATTCTCTGGAATTCTGGGAAATGTCACCCTCGCACTCACCTCACCTCCCCTCTAGAGACTGAGAGACAGATTGGACTGAAATCAACTCAGGTAATTTACCTGCATAGAGCTGGGGATTACCTCTCCCTCCCATTGTCTGTGTTTCTGCCTCTTTTCTTTTTTCTTTTTTACTCTTTTTTTAACTCTGACATCTTTGCTCAGAGAAATACAAGAGCTAATTTGCAGTCCCCAGTCCTGCTCAGTAAGAAAGCTCCTCGTGTTTGATGTGAACCGTAGGGTGACATTGCCTTGTCTGAGCTCAACCTGAGCAGCAGGCAACAAGAGTGAGAGAGACCAGGTGAGGTGTGGTGCCTGTAGGAGATCCACTTCATTCTGCTCCTGTCTTGTCGTGACAGGACTGGCATTAAATGAAAAGAGGCAGTGATGGAGTGGTGACAGGCCCAACCCTCCACCATCCCGCTAGTTGTGTGTGTGTGTGTGTGTGTGTGTGTGTGCCATATATGTACAAGGCAGCTGGCAAGCTTTCTTATGCATATTTTTTTGTCGCTTATTGGGACCTGACAACTGAATGGCACTTGAATGGCACCTTTTCCCACTGCTCATCAAGTGCTGACCATGTTATTTTAATAACAGTTGTAGCTACGTGTAATAAAATGCACTTTCATTTCATTTCCATATAGAGTAGTTATGTGTCAAAGAGCAGGGGAGCGTTGACAAAGCTGCACATCAGAGAGCAGTTTATCAATCACCTCGATCATCACACCATTTTGAACACTCTCCACATTTTACATGTGAAATCAATAAAAGAGTGAGAGCAACCAAAGACGACAAAAACACTTTTTTGTGTGCTGTTCGATATACACTTCAAACACAACCTCAACCATTCAAAGCGATTCTACACGTGTGTGTTGGCATGCAGCGCAATTTTGAAGATGAGGTTTTCTCTCGATGCTTTTTTCCTCCTTATTCTCTTGTCTCTATTTCAAGCCAATTACATGTGTCTCTTAGTGGAGATTTGGAGTATTAGTTGAACATCAACACCCTTCGATGTTGAAAGGCACGTCTCAAATTAGTGAGCAGCATACTCTTCCTCTCTCCTGCCTTGCCTATCATCATCTTTCCCTCCTTTGCTCCTGCAAAGACACAGAAGCCCCCGGGGCCCTGAAATGTCTCCACACGCTGGAAATTGAATCAAACAGCATCATTCAGGACACCCTTTATTCCCTCCATGCCTCCAATCCTCTTTTCTCTTCTCTTTCTTTTCTCATCTATGTTTGGCATCTCTAAGCCATCTGCCAAGGTTTATCAACAACACTACAAGGAAGCACAATTGGATATGAAGTAAAACAGAAGCAGCCTCGTATACAAGATTTTTTGTTAAGGACTGATGCTTTGAATTACTGTTCGTTCATCTAAGTCAGATTGCGGGTGACATTTTTTTATTTATTTTGCACATTACCAAGTATTCTATCGGCCCACTGTCTTATAAACACCATCCCCCTGACACACACACACTCACACAGGCGCATACACACAAAGTGATATTATTATCCTCCTCTTCTGTGGCTGTCTGCTGTAAAATGAGTTTGCCCCAACTCCATTAAAACCCGCGCCAGCCTCTCCCCTGACGCTGCCGCCCTATTTGCATGTGCTAGTGAGCCACTCCACGGAACGAAGGATCTTCTCTCTTCCTCTTTTCTTCCTTCGCTCGGTCCCACTGGAATGCACGATAAGTGGGCAGATGACATTCACAGAGATAGACTGCAATAAAGTGACGCTCCCTCCATTGCTTCTTCTTCCCCTTTTCCCTCCCACCTCTCAGTGCCACCCCATCAGAGGCAGGAGGTGGATATTGTGAATGACATGGGCAAATCAGCTGTAAATGGGCACTAATTTGATTGACATCTGGGCTGCTGTCACCGAGGCGGATGAGGACAGGCCCCTGCCAGCAGACAGTGAGCGGTGTTTACCCAGCACACAAAAAGCCAGCTTTCAACTAAATCACTTCTTGTCCGGTGGGTCCACCCTCCTCATCCCTCTATGCCTTTCTATTGCTCCTGCTGTATCTCCCCCCACCGCCTACTGCTACCCACTGCTGACTGACTTTCCAGTTTCTAATTGCGTGTGTCCTTCCACTCAGTGCAATTTTCCCATTACCGCCACAAGAGCAGCCGCACAGCTCATCCGAAGCAAGGCTGTCTCAGAAATATGTACCTCTGGTTTAACCCTTCACTTAGCTTACGTGCAGACACAGGCTGAAGGGTGGAGAGGGACAGTGTCATTTTGAAAGGTCTGGGCTTACGTTTTGGGACCCAGAAATCCAGAGAAGTAATAATAAATCAAATAAATAAACAAATAAATCTACTCCTGCTCTTGATTCATAGTTACTGAGCTGATAACTATTGGTTACAGAATAAATCTGCCCAAAAAGAAGTTCAACTTTGTTTTCTTCTTTTTCCATGTGTTCTTGCTGCTGTATCTCCACTCTGAAGGTAAGTTTCTTTTTTTTTATATACAAACATATATATATTTTTTGCTTTGTTTTGCATCTCCCTGCAGACATGTAACTGATAGGGCCTCAGAACTCACTACTGTTCGCTCTCATGCTAGGTTAAGCATGGCTAAAAGGCACCAATGTTGACTCACAGGCCATTAAAGCATGTTTAACACAGGGCATCAAGCCTCTGTCTCCCTTACTCTCCCCTCTGCCCCCTCTTCTCCCATCACTTCTTTATTTATGTCTGTGTTGTTGGATTGTGCCAGCAGCGATGCCAGGGGCAAACAGCATAGGCAGCAGAGACAATGCGATGCTAATAGCCTAAGTGCTGTCTCATTACAACACATACACAGGGTTTTGTGTGTGGTACTGTAAAAGTCTTCTTAGACTTGTGTGTGCATGGTATAAATCAAAATAAACCAAAAAATCAAATCAAATATGCAGAATTGTATCTATGAAGTATTTTTGAGTCTGGCAAAGCTGACTGAAATGTGACAGTAGACAAAGACCATCCTGTTTTTGGAACTATTCCTTCCCTCAGACACACAGATTTTGTTTTCCCCATTTATGCATCTTTGGTGACTTGGGCCAGTGGGAAAAGAACAGCAGTATGAAAGGTGTCACAATCAGTTTCGTGTGACTGCCCCAGAGTGCACGGTGCAATAAGGAAGCGTTTGAAAAACATTTTCTGCTGTTTTTACACAAAATCTACCTCTGTTGGTGGACTCCTTATAAAGGCTTTGAAGGGAGGCAGCAGGTATGTTAAATCCTCAGCCTCTGATCTGAGTGACCTACTTTGTCAAAGAGCATTTATGCACGGCAGCTCCACTGATTAAATTGAGCATAGCCATCACAAGTCTGACGTAAAATGACCACATGAATTTTGCTGTTGCCTTTTGCTTAATTTACGGCATCATCACTGCAATGGTTGAGATAGAGAAATTCAAATGGATGCACCAGACACTCTGTTCATTAAAAATTTTAAGACAATTAGAAGTTTCCTCTCATTACTAAACTTCCTCTCAGACTCTCAGTCCACAACTTTCTCCAAAAACAGCAGGTTAGCGGAGAGAGAATGCTGTAAAGCTGCTTTCTCCGTTTCCCTTTTTTTCACCTTAGACAGCAAACACACCACCTGAGGCACCTGATCTTTAACTGCAATACAAATAAACCTCTGGCTGAAATGAATGACAGAAGGTGGTTTGTTGGACACATTTCACTCTGGTGAAGCAACAGAGAACACCCACATAGCTGTGCATCATAGTCAGGATCATTAAAGGAGTTGTCACCTCTCAGTATGCCATGATGCACAGCACAATCAAATGCACCTTTAACAATTACAAGTGCAGCCATGGAGTCCTCTACATTATACTTGACTGTGCTGTAATCCTCTGAGTCACAAAGGCAGAGCCCTGAGGCTTAAGATTTACAGAAAACCACCCTGCTTCATCATCTGGATTAACTTAAAAATTAATATGTACCTGTCCTGAAGAAGTGACACTGAGGCAAATTGCTTCAAAAAAAAGAAAAAAAAAGAAAAGATAATTATAGGCTTTACCACACACTTCCATATTTCAGGTACATTTATGTGAAAAATATTTTTATAGTAAAAATGAGACAGCAGTGTTGGCTATGCTTAATATACACTCATCATCTTGAACAAGCTGGGCTGAAACCTAGAATGTTTTTTTTCTTAGAATGTGAGTGAATCACATCATTCAGATATATGCTACTTATTTTGGCTGTTAGCAGTTCTAGATTAATAGTTAATATAGTTTTACTTAGTTTTCTTTTTTGTACAGCAGACATATCTCAAATCAATTAAAGTATTCGATTGTTTCACTCAAAACCCACTCTGACCAGCATGATTTGATTTCCTGTAGGACCAACATTTACATGTTTATTGTTAGAAAGTATACTAGCACACAACAATAAAATAATGCAGTGCATGTCTTGTGTGCCCTGGAGAAGTGTGTTGAGAGGGAAAGCAAGAAGGTGGCCTTTAGGACTCACTACTCATTGAGTCCTGCTGGAGAAGATGGAAAAGATGACTAGATTCACACATACAGTAAATTCACACACACCATTAAAGTTATAAAACCATGTTTTCATTTTGTAAAATCTCTGCTTAGTATATTGAATACTTTGGATTTTTTTTAAAGAGAACTGGACGAGATAAATCCAGGATGTGTGCGAGTGGGGAAACAAGGTTGTCCATTAGTCAGCTCCTGTGATAGTCTAAAGAAGCCACCCCTGGCCCCTAATGGCTTCTCCGCAATAATTGCTACACTACCTCTTCTGTTCCTATTCATTACTACGTGACATGCTTTTGCTTGCATAGCCACTGCTGTACATGTCCACATCCTACTTCTAGTCAAAGCATCTCTGAGGAGCACTGTGCTTTACAAGTATTGCTCTAATAAAGAGGATCCAGATAAAGATGGGACTCTGAAAAGAAAGGGCTTTTTTGCTGCTTCAGTCTTTCCTGCCCTCTACCATGTTTCTTTAGCTCATCTCACCTTATCCTTTCCTCTCTTGGTTGCAAGCTGTATTGATATAGAAAGTTAGAGGCACTCAACGTGTGAAGGGCCACAGTCTTCATGCCTGCTCTTCAGATAACAAAAAAGTACATCTAATGGTTTGATTATGCTAAATGTTTTGGGGACTGTGCAGGTGTCTTGATAAAGTTCTGACCTTTTGTACACTGTCACACAATGAAATAGACTACTTCTCCAACAGCTTGTGTCAGTACAAGGGTCCTTAGACTCATATGTGTATGTTTGTGTGTGTCTGTGTGAGAGAGAGAGAGAGAGAGAGGAAGAGATAGGAGAAGAGAATGAAAGAGGGAGAGAGAGAGAGGAGGAGAGTGGGATGAATGGAGAGTCTCACAGGTCCTCCAACTCAGCCCAGGTTAATGGAAACCATTATCACACATAGCCACTCTGTCTGTACAATCAGAGCCTATCTCTCTAAGGGGGGCACTTTGTCACACACACACATACACACACACACACACACAGAGTATATTTTTTCCATATTCTTCAGCCTTTCTTACTTGTTTAGTTTCCTCAACCTGCACAGACAAAGCTAATTGTTTTAGCATGTAGCTGCCACTCTTATTTTGAGCACTAAGGAACATTAGGAGTCATTTTACTGAGATGAGTCAGAAACTGTTAGCTTGCAGGCCTGACTCACCCCCACAAAACACACTACACACACAGAATTTTATTCTTCTTAACATTTCTTTTTTTTTCACTTCCTGAACCTTGAAATGATTTTTTATCAATCTGCAATTGTGGCCCACCAAACACTTTTTTCTCCTTCAATAGAAAAGAAACAAATGCTGCAGCGACACAGACTCACAACATTTCCTGAAAGGCACCAGGCAGCATCAAACATTTTGTAATATGGAAGGCGTAATTAAAAGTTGTTTACGGTGGAGGTTTTTGGACAGTTTTGTCTATATTCATGCCACTGATGCCACTGGGCTGTAAAAATGTTGCAATTTCTTTGAAAAAGAAACATGTTCACCTCCCACAGTGGCTTGATTGCTGACGACGAAGAGGTGAAATGTTGTATCCAGTCTATTTTTGTATTCTCCAATTGTGTATGAAAAATTGGTGGGAAATATATTTTTGTATCACAATATATCCACTGACAATGCAAAAACAATGGGACAATGCGAAAAGGACTGATAGCAGGGCATCCTGTAATAGCACCTACATGGCGACAGGTGTACCAGATTTAAGTGGCTCTGGTTATAATGATAGTAAGTTTATGAAAGGCTCATTGAATGATTATGTTTAGGCACAGTAAAAATGCTTTTTTTCAGGATTTTTTTCCGGATGGTGACTTCTTTAAGACTGGAAGACCTTCATCATCATAGTTACAATTATAAGTTTTGGCCATTGTGTAAAGAAACAACAGTGTTGTTCTTCATAGTACAGCACCTGATGACCCCTAGGCTTATTTTTCAACAGGAGGACAGTCAGAGCTTCTGGTGCCATAAATAGGTGAAAATTGAAAGAAAATAAAAGAAAACAAGAGCAACTAAAATAAAACACTGCATATTGCCTGAACAACATCAGAAGAGAGAGGCAGTTATCAAGTAACTTCTGAACCCCTTGTGACCCTGGAGAGCAAGATGCTCCTCACAAGAGTTGGTAAAGACCAAGTCAGAGTTAAAATAGAGGAAATTCTGGACTTACAGTCACCTGGTATCCAGATGCAAGACTCTCATTCAATAATAATCTTGTTTTGTGACAACTCCAATCCACATTTATTTTTACATAAACCCTTATTTGACAGCAGCAGAAGAAATGTGACAGGAAATGGAGGAAAAGAGTTGAAGGATGACATGATGCAAAAGTTCCTGGCCCAAAGTCAGGTATTGTGATTCAATAGTTAGTGGGCTTGTAGACAGCAGCCAGTAAGACACACCAGAACCACATTTACCACAACGTTCACCCTACAACATTATATTGTTCAGTTTGCACCATTTGCACAGATTGTGAAAAAAGAATGTTATAGCAGCCATTAAAATGATGGTTTTAGGTTAAATGTCGCCATTTTATAAGGCAATCCCCTTCTAAGTGATATGTTATGAACACTGGTCACTGTATACTTATCAATGAGGATTCAATAGCAGGGGTACAATTATGAATAGAAAATCACTAAAAGCACTAATCTCCAGTTTAATGTTTTTAAATTGCTGAATGAAAACATCAATTAGAGGCTTCACAAGTTGTACTGATATCTAAGGTCCCTGCAGTTGTGTTTTTTTTGTGTCTGTGTGTATTTTTGATTGCATTCCTGTTTGCCTCAGTGTCAGTGTCCAGCTCCCCAACTGTAAGCAGCATGTGTGTTTTGGTATGCACACATGCCACTGTCTCTTTGTTGATCCTGTCTCAATCAGAGAGGAGTTGACCCATCACAAAAGCCAAAATATTGCTTTGTAAACACACACGCACATGAAGCAGTAACCCTGTGTTCCCCTGTAAACAGTTTACAGTGCCTTCTCTTTCCCTTATGTAGACACAGGCCAAAGCGTCAGTGTTGTGTTCAGCTAATCCCACTGTTTAGGCTTTGTTGGCGGCCTTTAGCTCCGACTATGCACTGTATGTCCTGAGGGAAAAAGTGTTTCATATGTGTGCCTGTTTGAGTATGTCACACACATTAAGGACCCCCACCCTTCAAATTTTGTACTAATCTTCATCTATATTAATCTTAGAGCTTGTTTGGGTCTTGTCTCTCCTCCGTGAATCCCCCCCCCCACCGAACTCCATTTATTTAGCTGAGCTTGTGCTTGTTTTCTTGTCGCTATCCCCTTGATTGAGGTTTACCCAGCCATCTTCACAACCCCACAGTATACTCACGCACACACACTCACGCACATACAACCGCTCCTGACTGTGTGTATAGACATTGTGTGGTTTTGGCTTGCTTTGTGCAGCAACGGCCAAAGGTAGGAAATGCTGTTTAGATTAAGTGCGTTCTGATGTCCTTTCAGGCCTTGTTCCTGCTGGATCATAACCCGTTTGTACCACAAACCTCTCTAACACCACACGCGGAAACACCAGTGGTTTAGGGTTAGGGATAGGACAGTGGAGGTTTCTGTTATAGGATTTTACTAACCTCTTACCACATCCTTTGTATGAGTCTGTGACATTGCCTAAAGGAAAATGATTTCTGTTGGTGGGGAACACATTATTTTTACTGAAATAATATATGTTTTTTTGCATTTGTGCCACTGCCTATTTATCCCTCTTCACGGACAAGCTTCTTTGTCCCATGCTTTTAATTTTTCCTAAGTTTTTCTTTTGTTTTCAGGTTGCATTGTAAAGATCTCAAATAAAAGCTTGTTATGTGTGTGTGGGTTTTGAACCTGATTTTTCATTTGATTTCCTCGGAGGTGCTGACGACTGCCAAACACTGAAGTCCAGCCAACTAGGGCACCTAAATAACAGCAGAAGAAGAAAAGAGCTGACATCTGATGCCTGGTCTATGTTTTAATAGTGGAGAAAGAGAAAGATTTTTGTCCATAAAGTCAGTGTGGTCCACTTATTTTCACTCACCAGGCAGTCCTTAGCTGTGAATTTTTCCACATAATCTAAAAAGAATCCTAAGACACCTAAGGCTCAGAGGCCTCGCTGTGTGATGTGAGCGTTGCAGGAACATATGCGTTTTGGAGAGGGTGCTGATTAGAAAAACAATAATTTTAGGGATTTTTTGTTTCAAACGGAAGTTGTGCTCTGACAATGTTCAGTCCGATTTCAGACGATTACGCTGTGGCTCTGCATTTGATCACCTCCACTCTGCTGGTAAAGCAGAATAAATATTAATCTTGTGTGGTTGATTTATAAAATTTATTTCATTTAATTTATAAAAAAAATACAGCTAGTTGCCACATGTATTATATCTTTTTTTTTTTATCTAAAAACATTTTGTTAAATACTAAAATTCACATATTTCCCTATGAATGATTTAATCTTTATTTTCCAAATCAGATGTGTAATCTGTTTTTCATTTCATAGCTGTATCTTTAAATAGAAAAAAGATTGAAATGGAAATATGACTGAGAGACTATGTTTTGGTGCAAGTTTTGCACAAGTAGTTTCTTTTTTTTTTCCTCTGCTTTGACAATGTCCCATATATGTGTTTTCCCTCCTATTTTCCACTGCTTGTATATCAATTTGTATTGCATTTAGATATAATAACACTGCATCTGAAAAAAAAGTTTACATGGTTGTGCCATTAATCCTTTAGAAATGCAAGTACAAAATTACGTTTTCTTATTTATTTCTTTATTTTAAATTAGGCCAATTTTGAAAGGGTACTCCAGAGATTAGTATTTCACCTCACAAAAGATTGGAGACATTCAGATTTAAAAAATAAATGGACAAAATTGAAGCAGCGTAGATGACTATCCTACCTGTCTTACACTTCCCATAATGCAACAGGCCTTCTGTTGCGTTTTAAGAATAAATCTCATCCAAAGATAACTCAGATCACATTAGGAGTGTTATTTTGTCACACAGTGTTGTGAGTAGTACTCAACAAGATTAGTCAAACTGATCGACTGCCCCGTCTAAACAAAATAACTGCTGAAACTTCATGTTAAAGTAAGAGGAGTCATTTAAAAGAGAGCTTGGACTTGCAAGTCACTAACATTTACCGTTGCGACAGTAAAGAACGTTCAGTGGTGCATAATGCAAAGAGAGGAGTGAAATACAACAGAACTATACAAAAAAGCAGTGCTGAAGTCTGCTGTGAGGATGTTTTTGTGTGGCTGCGTATAAAAAGTGTCTGATCTGATGAGATCAGCAAGAAGCAGCAGAGACACCTCCCCTACACTTGTCTCAGTGGTCCCAGCATCATTACCAGCACCACCGCGGTACACTGCCTTATCTACTGTGGCAACTGATATAGTGACAGCCACTCCTCCAGGAGACACACACACACAGTTTGTACCACATAGTGTTCAACAAACTGCAGCAGTTCTTCCTGTGGGACCTCTCCATTGATGCTGCAGTCTATATGATGTGTGCAGATAGAGGGATGATAGGAAGGCTAGTTATTTTCAATATCAGATCTTCTGTAATGTTTAATGTTCATGACCTGATAATGAAATATTAAAAAATGCCCGAGCTTCTCTAAAGATCTGATCAAGTAAGGGGAGGGCAGTCAAGTCTTTCTGTGTGTTGTTTCATAGGTTAAATGTGCCCACACAGAGACAGACGCACACACCTGGACAGCACACGTGCACATTCTGTTCTGCCACCTAAGTGGAAATCTTCAACTAACCCCACATAGCTTTGATTTGTGAGTTAAGCTGATTCAGTCACACAAGCTTATCGTCATTTAAAATTACTGCTCAGTTGGGAACTATGGGTGTGTGTGCGTGTGTGTGTGTGTGTTTAAAACTTAGCTCACACCTGCTCAACTTGCCATGCTAACACTCTCAAGTGGTCTTACTCACGTTAATGCTTTGAACCTCACACACATGCTCACACACACACACGCACAGTCCATCTGCTATTTAAACTTCAGTGGAACCCAGTAAAGTTTAGATTCATTTTTATGCATTTGGCTCTCTTGCTGTCCAAGTTCAAGGCTCTATGCTGCTATGGGCTTTTGCACCTGGTAAAGTGGCTGTAACTGGCTTAAGTGGCAACACTGATTTCCTCTCTAAATAATTCAGATTCAGAATACAGTATCTCCATCTCTTCTTACTCACTCCCTTCAGCTGAAGGACTGGGTATTTCCATTTTCTCTCTCTGCCTTCTTGTCTGCCTGCTTCACTCTTTCTGCACTCAATCTGGCCATGAAATGATGTAAGTCGATTTATGATATGTATGTATGGAGAAAAGGGAAAATAGGAATATTTTCTCTTTGTTGTTGACATGAGAGGTAGTGCATGACAGTCTGGTGTAGCCACCACCACATGTGGTTACATATATGTAACACTGTATGTTTTCTTTTGGCAGTGGAGCAGAGGATGACTATTGTTGCCCCTTTCAGACCCTCTGTTATTAATCATGTGCATACGTGTCTGTGGGTGTCTATGTGTCACTAAGAGAGAGCGTATAAAGGAGTCACTGCACAGGGAAGGAACCCAAAAATAAATCAGTCCAAAGCCTACACTGTTCATGCACTGAAATATACTTGCTCACAGTGATACAGGACGACAGGAAAAAGAAAGCCTAAATCTATCACTGCGGTTCTACGTGGCTTTCTGTTAGTAAAACATATACACTAAATGACTGAGTGTGTTACACAATTGAGAACAGAGTACAAACCTATGAATTTTGGAATCAATCATAAATCACACACAGGAAATCACATCATCATTGATGAGGGACTTTTCTACAGTTTGCTGTAATCAAACTAGTGCAGTCAGTATCCTGTTTTATTGTGTTTTTTTTTTTTATTACCACAAATTAATCAATTATACTTAAAAATATAAAAGATATAGGATAATTAATAATCTATTCACAGCTAATGTAACATTTTATAGAAATAGTACAGTTATTAATTTACACCTGCTCTTGTGAACTGTCACCAAGGAACAGTTGCTGTCAGTAACAAAAGATAGAAAAGCAATGAAAAGATTTTTTACCGATTTAGGTAAGAATTTCTTGAAAAGGTAGATATTTCATCCAGAAGACGCTTGATGAAATATGCTGTCAATTTCAGTTTACTTCTCAATAACACTGGCTCATCAGTTGACATGCCATGTCCTTTTCAGAAAAGTTTCCACATCTGAATCCATTGAATATTTTCTCTTAAGATAAAGAAGAAAGTGTAGAAGATTCAGAAAATCAAACTTGCCTTCCTGGGCTACAAGTGTGCCGCGTAGTTTATATGGCTGTTCATTCTACATATGTGGGTACAACTTTTGTGACACACACATGATATGTTGTATCTTTGGAAGCCACTTACTGACAGGAGTTAGATCAAACAATTAGCCTGTTTGACATGTAGGCATACACCATATAAGTTGAAATGCAGGGTGTGTGAGCGTCAACCGCTTCACTGACTCTCATTATCACCCTTCTATGCAAAAGGTCCCCATATATGTTGATATTTCAGAAGACTTCAGAAGACAACATGACATTCGGCCACTTGGGGAATTTGTTTGGATCCATTTTTGGAGAATGGTTGAGTTGTACATTTCCATGCAGGTTACCTGTGACCGTGACCTGTTGGCTCCTGCAGTAGTTCGGTGCCCTTTTCTTTGTTTTATGACAAAACTCATGAAAACAGGATTTGGTGTGTAAATACATGAGAACTTTTAGTGTACAGTTAAATGGGGTACATGTTATTCTAGATATGTTATTCTTTTTTAAATTGTGGACTTTTATGGATAAGTGTCTGCTTTTGCATAGCAAACTCTGTGTGTATGTGTGTGTGACCATGGATGGGTTCTATATGGAAACAATTACTGGCAGCGAGGGCCCTCAGACACCCACAGTGCTTCTCACTCTGGGCCAAGCGGAATGTATCTCCCTCCCCCCTTTCTCCTTTTCTTTCTGTTCTGCCTTTTTCTCTTTTCTCCCTCCATCTTTTTTGTACCTCTCTCCCTTTCCTTCTTTCTCTCTCTCTCTCTCTTTCTCTCTCTTGACTAAATTACTTTCGTATGGGCTTGCCTCGTACTTACGAGGCAAGGTGAAATCTCTTTCTGGTGTTTTTTTTTTTTTTAGCTAGGAACAAAAACCCCAACTATATTTTAATTCACATCACATATTTCCAATTTGTGCAAACAAGCCCTGAAAATACCAGCACTAATTAGAGCAAACTTAATAACCCTAACCCTAACCCCCCCCCCCCCCTTTGGAAGGCGTGCCGACTAGTTAGTATGCACAGCCAGAGCCGTGTAGGATACGGGTTTTTGGGGGGTCCCTGCATCATGTGGTTTGGGTGGAGGCAAGCTGCTACGGTGGCCGTTATCATTCCTCCACATCTAACCAGTACATGTGGGAATGTGTGGATGTGACCTTTTTTTTTTAAAAAAAAGGTGAGCTGTTTTTCAGGGGATCCTAATTCAAAATGTAATGCTTGAAACAGCAGAAGAAATTGAATTAGGAGTAAAACATCCACTTAAAGATGGAGAAGCCACAGATAGACTGGCAGTGAGCAATGACAGGATTGTAGTTGTCAGGGTTGGCAAACCCTTGTCACCCCATCTCCTGTTACAGTAAGGAAAAGCTCAATGGAGGAATATTGTCAGTTCTGCCAGCGGTCTCTCTTCCTCTGTCTGTGGGAACTGAGAGGTCGGTATTGGCCATGTGTATATCCCTCCAAACTGACTCTAAATGAGATAAATAAGTTCAGACTAAATTGGCAGCTTGCGTCCAAAGTGATTATTCTTCCCTTAATGTCTCCTCATTGGAATGGAAGAAGACTTGGCCTGAACAGGAATACCGCAGGGTGTGTCAAGGCGATCTTTTCCAACACAAAGAAGTGACGAGTGATGGCAGCCAGAGTTTACTTGTCAAGGTTTTTAAACACACACACGCACATGCAGTGTTCTCATGTGCTAACCCCATTCCCCTTCAAACAGTTTGTCTCTCACTCTGCACTCCTCCAAACTTGGCCTGTGACAGGGCCTTACATTCCCTTCCCATGAGTCCTAGCACTGCTAGTCAGCAGAAGGACCCCAGATTGTGCTGGCTGCATCGCTGCCTGCCTCGTTTGGGAGTGTGCCTGGGCCCTCCATCTCAGTAACCTTGGTTTGCCCCCACTGTTTGTGAATTCCTGCCACTCCAACAGGACCACACTGTCCCCAGCAAAATGCTTTTTGGCCCTGGGCTGCTGGACAGGCCAGTGGGAAAGTGAAGTGAAAGCTCAGATTGTCTTTCAGCCAAATAAATAAGTCATAATTGTGGTGTTTTCACGTAAAAGTCATTTAGCGGGACCTTTGTACAAATATAGACACTAAGCTAAAAGATTGAGTGTGTGCGATATTTGTTGGGTCAAGAGTAATGAATTTGTAACATTTAATGATGAATAATCTGTCACTGTTTTTGATACCTATAATTACGGGTTGAGAAAAAGGCATCTCATTTCCTCAGATTAGCAACACTCACCACTTTCTTCTGATCAAGTCCCGTTTACGATTGGTGCTTCACGTTGAGCTAAGAGCTGTGATTGGATCGGTGAGTTTTCAAAGGTTCAGATTTCATGCCGTGGTGATGTTTTGTGTCTGCCAACACCCAGACTCTGGTGTGTTTAGCCTTCACTGCTAGTTCTGCTGTCTAAGGAATTTCATGGGCTTGAGTAATTTTTAGTTATGTCTCTCTCTCTCTCTCTCTCCGTTTCTTTACTCTTGTTCTCTCTCTTTCACTCCTTCTTCTTTAAAATCATAGTTATTTGCGGTGCAGCTTTGGGTTTGTGGTTTTCAGAATGGCTATATTATTTCAGTATTAAGTATCTAGTCTTTCACCATAATGTTATAAGAGGCTTCCATGGCTTAAAATATTAGATGACCTAAAATGGTATAAATATTAGTTTCCTTCCAGTATTTTTCAAGGTCTAATTTCAATAGAGTCCCAATTTGAAGCATTGATAATCTACTGTATGTTCTGACATTTCTTCCAATAAAGGAGAATTCAACCAACTTCACATATCAGCACCTTTTGATCAGTCAACTTTCACAATAAAATGTATTTTCCTTGAGAGTAGTGCTTAATTCTACGTTAATTAAAAAAAAAAAAAAAAACCCACCCAAAACACCCAAAGCAATCTATCATGGTGTTCCATTGTGGGCAACATAGGCCAAACATTTTGAGTTGGCAGTATCAATCCAGTACTCCAGTACTATCCGACAAGATTGCAGTGCAAAGTCAGTAGCATACTCTATGTTTGCCATCCTTAGTTTGTTTGCATCCCCTTAATTTTGCAAGTTTGAACTATTTTGTAACTATTCTGGGTTAGAATATTCAGAAAAATACTCATCGCACATGGTTTGCCATCTTTGTCGCAGTGATCTATTAATCTCTTCAGTTATTTAAGTGAAAAAATATTTGCAGTTTTCATTTACTCAAATGTTAGGATTTTATCCTTCTCCTTCTTCATTTCATATCACATCTTTGGATGTTGAGTGACAGGATGAATAAAGTGTAAAGTAAACATTTTGAGCAATTCTTGTCTGCATTTGATTTTTTTAGACTTGGTCCATTGGTCCATTGCTTGCCCACATCCATGCTGGTTCTTCAGTCTGTATTTGTTTGCTTGACGGTCCACTGTGTCACAGTGCTACTAATGGCCATTGCTGAGCCAGCCACTTTCTAAATGACCCTCTCCTCCACTCAATACAGCTGCCCTGCAGTTATATGCTCACTCTCCACCACTTCCTCTCAAGCACAACTCTGTGCCTTCCCTTTCTCATGAGGATGACAAAAGCAGTTCCTTGTCAATTTTCTCTCAATATTTTCCACTCAACATGCCTCTTGATGAAAGAACCTCATCTTGTCCGACGCACGCACTTTAATACATCACATAACGGCGCCTGGCTGACTGACTGACAGTGTACGCATGGAGCATCTTCTCCCTGCTGCTCACCGATATGATTCACTCATTCATCATTCACTCATTCTAAAGCCTTTTATCTTTGTCCTCTTTTTTCAAACCTGATCCCTTTCGCTCAGTTTCATTATCTTCATCGCATTGTATGTGTGTCTGTGTGTGTTAACAGCAGAGGTTGGTATAGCATGTTTTTTCTATTGTCATACGGAGCGCTGCTAAAGATGTATGAAGGCCAAATTGAGTTTGGCTTTAGTCTGACTACTGCAGCCCTGCCAGACTAAATCCTGGATCAAAACACCCTCATGATCACTCTCATTCTCTTCATGTATCAGGTCTCCAACCTTGGCATACCCCAGGTGCCACTTGGATTTAATGCAGTTAAAATTACTTTGTTAATTCTCAAAGGGAAAACGGTAGCACTTGTCCTGACTGAATGCTCATCTTTTTCTTACCTCTGTATTTCTCTTTCCCTGAGCTGCACCCCCCCCCCCCCCCCGCCTCAAAGTTCATTGGTTTATTTGCAGGGGGTTCCAGCATCCTAAAAGATGGTGGTGGCAACATTTTGGCACTGGCAGCTCATAACTGGATTGCTGTAATTATTCATTGGGAGAGTGATGCCTTCCAGGGGCTGAAGATTGATTAGGTTTGATATGCGACTTAGTGTAATCTGTCTTTGACCAGGGTGCCTGTCCAAATTGGCAGGAATAATAAAAAGAGAGGAAGTTATTTTTAAAGAGAGGAGAAAAAGAGTGAGCAAATGAAGATGAAGGTGGGTGGACAATGGGAAGAGAGAAATATTGAGGCACATCCTGTGTCATGTCTCATGTGGTGCCCTTTGCCATACACAAACCATCAATCTGCAAACAACAACAGCAGGGCAACCATGTTGTTTACAGCCCAGCAGAACTCTGGAGCTAAATAAAACCATTCCAACATTCAAATGCTGCACCACAACGCTTTCAAAGTGTTAGTTCTACACACACATTTGGCATATTTTTAGGTTTTTTTTTTTTATGCCGTGCTTGTTTTGTGAGCCAGACCAACATGAGCCTCAGTTGTCTCATTTCCACGACTAAAGTGTGTCTTCAACTAATCCTCCAGTGTAAGCATGGAAGAACTTAAAAGGCTCTGATTAGGCTGTTGTGTCCCACAGGTTGGCTAGATATAAACTCGTGACACACTCACAGTGCCCATACATCCCCATGAGACCTCTCTTTGTGTTAATTAAAGGAGTCTCAACTGCAATTAGCTGGCTTTACAATGAGCGTACCCACAGATAGACACGTACGTACACACACATACACACACCGATGTAGACACATTCAAACTGTGAGAACATTTATGGGCCCACAAACACTCTTTAGAGTTGTTTAAGTATCACTACTCTGTCACATATTGCCATTAGACCAAGTACCTTATTGTTCACACAGTGCTTAGTGATCACTTCTTTATAACACAGGTCAAATACAGCTGCCCTCTTTAGTGATGACTTATTGAATTAAACTACAAATGCAAACTCAACACTTCATTGTATTGATACAAATGCAGATATAAGCCTTATTATTTTGCGTTAACAAACTGGAGTATTAAGTAATTTCAGTGACTATACCCTCACAAAAAAATAAATCCACCCAAAACTAAGGTTTAGCTAATCCAGAGTTTTACATCCATCACTGAGAATTTACCAAAACAGTGGAGGCTAGTAAACTTATCAGAAGCTGCCTATCTAGAAAGAATGTCAAACATAATTGTGAACATCAAACTGGCTTTACTGGCTTTAAGAAAACCTAAACTGCATTATTAGATACATGTAACACGAGTGATGATTTTATTTTCTTGTAATATTTTTTTTAAGTTTTATTTATTAGTTTATTTGTAACATGGGTTTTTTTTGGTCCTTCTGATGGTCAGTAACCGGAGGACTATTTCACTGGGGGTTAGTTTGTGGAGGTAGATGAAGATCCTTGTGTAACACTACGTCAACCCCACACACTAAAAACTGAGTGTTTGTGTTTCTCTCCCTGTTAGACCTTAACATAGAGCTTGGGTCCACGGTGGCCAAATGGCCCCTCATCCTGTCTCCTTATGAGCCAAATTAGACCAGAGCTCTCCCAGTGTGCTCCAGCCTTGTCCACAGGAAATCAAGGCCATGTGCACCTTAAGTGAATGAAGCCTCGCTTTGGCACATTCTAACTGGGGAGATGGTGGCCAGAGCAAGGCCCCCCTGGTGCTTGTCAGAGGTTAGGAAAGGAGTCATACACACATGCACACACACACACACACACACACACACACACACACACACACTTGTGCGTATGTGCATGCACAGGTGCAAATACCTTTCTGCTAATGTTCACACAGGGGCAGAAATTCACAGTGGATGGGTGGTGTCAACTCCACCACTCCGCTCCCATATTTACTTATTTACTGGCAGCGATGGCTGTGATGACAGGGTCACTCACTCTCAGAAAGCCTCCCAGGCTTCACAACGTCCCGGCAAGCAGGAGCGTAAAAATTTTAAGAGCCCCAGGCCTGGTTTGATGATTTTGACGCGAGTTAACGTGTAGCTGAGTTGTCGGGTGCATTCAGGGGGCTAACTGTTCTAATGCGTTTACCCTCTTGCCTGCCTTGTAAGTGTGTCTCTGCATGTTTGTGTGTGTTAGGTTGTGTGTATGTGTCAAAGTGAAGTGAAGTGTCACTTAATAATTTAGTCTTTGGTTTCGTCCCCCTCACCATCCATCCATCCATTCGCAGCGCTTTATGTCTTGCCTCTGGGAGTGCGGCAGCCATCCCTCTGCCTCTCAGGGAGTGATAGAACGAGCAGAGACAGGTGACAGAATCTGGTGTGGTGTTGTGTAAGGACAAAGTGAGAAAGACTGACTGGGAGAGGAAGAGAGATAGACAGCAGAATGAACATAAACGCTCAGACACTGACGAGAATTAAAAGAAGCTTGAGATGATTTATGAGTGACCTGAAGATAATGAACAGCAGCCACCAGTTTGTGAATCTACATTTTTACAATGCAGGTTCAGTACACAGAGACTGACGTTCATTCTGTCATTAAATCAGACCTACGTGTCTTATGTATTAAAGCACGGCAACGCAGACATGCAAGATGAAATATCCACTCGTGCCCAACACAACTCTCACACACACATAAGCGCACACACAGCTGGGCTTCTGGCCCCTGTGCATGCCAGATGTAGACAGGCGATCTTTTCTTTCTCGCTCTCTCATCACTGTTCTCAGACTAATAGGTTCTTGTTCTCTGTTGAAGTGGTTCTAAGAGGAGAGCAGGAACTCAAAGCCTGCATGCCAAACCTGTGGCTATGCTCGTAATAATCAAATAATGTAACTTGGCCACGTGTAAGAAAGTGTGTTAATACACGAAAGCTTTCAACAAAGTCTTCCAATGCCAGTGGCCTCATATATACTTTAATATGACTTGATGTTCACTTAACCCCCCTCTTCCTTGTAATTGAAACCTGATGGTGGAATAATAATCATTTCTTCATTTTTTTTTTTGTCTTTCTGTCTACATTTGCTAAGCTGATGTTTGCCTGGACTTTAGGATAGTATTCAATTACAATAGACTTGGAGGGCAGCAATGGGCATTACATTTACAACCTCTTCATGGGCTCCCAGTGAGAAAAGCTAAAATTACTTTTTAATGTTCAGACCATTTGGTTGGTGCAGACAACATGCAGAAGTTGAAAAATGAAAAATGCATTACTTTTGAAGCTACACTTCCTTCTTCTCTCCTCGTCATACTCAGCTGAAAAAAGATCAAGAAAAAAGACGAAAAAGAAGGATGTGCTGTGAGTGAAAATGAAAGCTTAGCTTTGTTTTTGTGATTGAAATTCTTTTTCCTCGGAAGTGAAGACCAGAATCAAAACTTTGTTGATTATTTGCAAAGTGGTTTTACTACCACAGGATGATTTGTATGACATGGATTTGGGATCCTTTTGCTTTGTTTTGTTTTGTTTTTTTTTTCAGCTGGGAAGACTCCCAAGTGTTTGCATGTTTGTCGTGTTGTTCGCAGTTATGTTCCCTGTCATGTGTGCGCCATAAATTAAAACTCCCCTGGCTAATGTAACCCACATGTTTTTGTTCCCACCTCCCCCTCAGCTCATCGTTAGCTTCAGATGGTACGCAGCTCTTTTGGATCATGTCTCAACTTTCGTGAGGTCATTGAATTCTTATTTCTTTTATATCAAAAGCAGTCGCAGACTTCCCTGTTACTCACAAAGGCTGATGTTTGATTCCCATTACTTCACTACCTCACCACTGAGCAGTGATGGTTACTGTTGAAATCTCTTGAATCACATTTGCATACACACTCATAACCAGACGTACAGTAGGCATTTGAGTGATAAACTTCCACTTGGATTTAACCTGGATTTTGGAAGGTATTTGACCAGACTAGATAGGTTTCCTGTAAATATTATTTGTCCAAGGAGATAGTACTTGAAGCAGTTTTTATTCCAAAAGGTGAAATATCAAAATACTTCCCAAGAAGAAAAATGTTTTTATTTGTATATCTTGTCTTACACAATCTCCTGTCACACCCCTCTAGTTCAGACTGTCTTTTTAAGGCCCTCATGGCCTTAAATCTTAAATTAAGTTAAATCTTGACTGTTTGTGCTCAGGCTTCGTCTTTACTGCAGTAACTGCACCTATGTTGCAAGTCATTCCCTCTTGATCTCCTCCTTGATTTATTTTTTTAATTAAAACTTTTACAAACTGTTTAATTTTGAATTTTCTGCTTATTAATTATGATTTTGAGACTAAAATAGCAGGCATAGACTATGAAATTTGGCACTCTGTTTTTGTCATGGAGTTCTGAAGCTGCGGATCATGTTTCAAAACAACTTTTAGGCTGATATGACATTAATGATGTAAACATAGAAGATGTGATGAGATCAGCAAGAGATAAGGCAACTCACTTAATTCAACAAAAACTTTTTAGTTGCAATTATAAATCTGTAGAATGAGTTAAAATCTGATCTTTTATCAATTTTATCGTTTAATTAAATTTGATGTAGCTGCTTATCCCTGATTAGAGTGAGCAGAAATAAAAGCTGTAACGGTTTGTCAGTTTTTGAGTCATGCCATGCTGTACTGTGTTTTACAAACAACCCATAGTGCACTGTGGTTTGTCCATAATCTGACCCTCCCTTTTTTAAACATAACATCCTGATACAAATCTGTTCTTATTTTTGTGCCAGTAAAATAATTTAATCTCTTACTTCTGCTGCTGTATTTCCTGCCAGTATTCTGTTGTCCTGCCACAAGAAACAACTATCTCCAAGCAAATATTTATGAAGGTCACAGCAAGAAACATTGACCTCAGGCTCTGTCTTTTATCCGGACTTCAACAGGTTGAGACAGCATTTCAGTGTCGGAGGGAGCAGAAAGCAAAAAGAGGTAAAAACATATTAGCCGGGTCAGAAAGGGAGAACATTTTGGGGCAGGAGAGAGGGGGGGTAGAGTGAGAGAATAATTCTATGAGTACTAGTAGTTAGAAAGTTAGTGAAGAAAATAGGAAAGACACTTTACGGAAGGACTTTGTCAAACTCTCAGTGCTGAGAGTTCAGTGGAGATCGGGTTGTTGGAGGTGGTGGTAGTGGTTGGGGTGCGGGGGGGTGTGTACAATGGGGGTGCTGCCAGGGTTGCCACGGCAGCGTTCCGGATGGGCAGGCGGTCTCCTCTCAAGGGGTGAAGGGGGGGACGTGGGGCTGTCAGGGAGCCTGGCAGGTAAAGACACAACGCCCTGTGACTGGGGGGAGCACGGGTCAGTGAAAGAGGACAGGAGTGAGGGGATGGAGGCAGCGGAGAGGTGGGGTGGAGGCCTGTCTGATGAGGTGAGAAGAGGCAGAGTGAAAGGAGAGGGAGACACGAGGGAAGTAAATGAGGCCAAAGGAGGAGAAAAGCTAGAGATGATTAGAGGAGAATTATCCAAGTGTGAGTGTGGATGACTGTGGAGTAAAGAGGAGGAAAGAAGATGGAGAAAAAGCAGAGGGATGGCCTCAGGGTGCCCCGACATACACGTCTGTGAAATGCCCTGAATCCACCCTGGTCATTAGGGAAGTGATGGAACTCAACCTCATCTTCTTTTTCTTCTGCTTCTATGTGTTCTTCTCTTTTCACTTTTTCCCACACACAGATCTCTTGGTTCATGTGGAAATCTTTCCTTGAGACAGTACTCATTTTGCAAGGTAGTTTGCGAGAAAGAATCGCAGCACATAATCGTACAAAGTAGCTAAGCATCGTGCTAATATAAATTATCACAATAATAATTTGTGACCTGGGATATCGGCACTCTCATCTATCTTAATTAAAATATTTTAGTCCTAGTGGGATGGAAGAGCAACGTTACAAAAAAATCTTCACATTTTTTCTTTACTATTAGGTTCTTGCACATCATATATTCCGCCTTTCCTTTGCTCCATTACTTAGTATTTGATTTTACATTTTGGTTGAACTTTGGTTGTAAAACTTTTTAGAAAACTCTGAATATTATGCTTTACTGTGACTTGCACAGCTGCACTCTTCATTGGAAGTAATGACACACATTGACACACCTCTGCACACAATCATTGTATCTCTGGTCTTGATACCTGCTGACAATGGATCCTATCTTCAAGAGAGAGATTCTCAAAGCTCTGGTGACAATGGTCAGTTGGTGGAGTCTGTTGTTAGTGTTCAAGGGTTGTGTAATATGTCACATTCGCAGCTCCATACATACACACATACATACATGTAGTTATATCTCCCAACCTACGTCGTCTTCCTCTCTTGGGAAAGAACATAACCAACCTGACACATGAAGCTTTCCATACATAACATGACATCAGGTCATAAATTAAAAACTAGTGATTAACAACCATATTCTCAGTAAATAACCTTTCAACACTCTGTTACTCCAATTAGTGCTAAAGGTCATAAATAACTCATAAGACTCAAAGATGACACACTGAAAAGCTTTTTTTTTTTTTCTGCTCTCGTTTCTTCTTGTTTCACAAAAGTGCACTTCTTATTGGAAGCTGGATTGCAGTGATCAGTGCAGTGACACAGGCAATCATGTGACACCCTCCTTTCTCTCTCAGACCTTTCGGTGCCCCCGTTTGTCTCTCTATCTGTCTTTCTCCTCAACTCACTCCCACCATCACAAGTGAAGAGCTGTTCCTATCAGTGTCATATGATATCTTGTGGCTCCATAGTGGTAGCAGAACAGTGACACTTCTATCTCTGTGCCATCTGATCGACACGCCATTCCTTGTCACATGCACACACACACACACACACACACACACACTCCATGATGCGTGAGCATCTTTGTATGACCATAAATCAGGTCAACAACAGTAGCAGCCTGAAGCCACATGTTAGGGCTTATGTCTCTGCTATAGTGTACAAAGACTGGACTTACTCCTGATGAAGTGCAACTTCCCACCAGAGCTAAACTATTATTTTGTTTTATTGATTTCCAATAATTTAAGAGGGAGTAGATATAAAAATCTTGCAACGTTCAATCTGGAAAAAAGTTTGACGGACAAAACTGTTGAAAGGAACAGCCGTTTCTTTCATATGACAACATTTAATGTAGCATCCTCCTCAGCAAACACGCATTCAACAGCCTTTTTTCTGCTGGCCTTAATCATCTGTTTCTGCGGCACATAATCACCACCACTGCACAAATTATGTTCTTCCACTTTCCTCTCCCTCTCTGCCCCTTGCTTCGTCCTTCCATTTGCCCTCTTTTTAGTGTGTAAAAGGCCAATTTGAGTCTGATTCTGGTTCGTTGTGATTTCATTCCATAAAGAATTATCCCCGCTCCAAAAACAAAAACAGAAAAAAAAACAAAACAAAAAAAAAAAACCAAAACAAAACAGAAAAATAACACAGCAGGCAAGCATCTTAATTATGACTTTTTGATGGCCACTGCATCTGTTTTGTACTCTGCATTGTTTGCATGAACAGGTATTCTCACTTCACGCAGAAAATGAAAAGTGAGGTACTTTTCCTCTCAAGACTTAGTGTAGAAAGGAGAATTGTTTTTCCTGAGACTGTTTTAACAACTCATTGCTGTCACATTCAATTTCTGGGCTATTTGCACCATTAGATGTCAATGTTTAGAAAACAAACAGGCAGTGCTGAGAGGTTTGATGGGAAAAATAATGTAGACTTAGTGTAGGAGACTTCCCTTTGAGATACACTTATAGCTTACTGTCAAAAGTGTAGTAAAAGGTCACTCCAAACATAGGCTACTTCTTCAAGTCTCCATCATTTGACAGTTTATTCATATTTTACAAGAGTCCTCATTAATGAAAATATAAAAAAAAAAAAAAAACTGCGCCAGCATTAGACAATGAAATTCTCCTAAAAATTCTAAAATCAATAAAAAAATTGTGAAGTTGCATGTCATTCCCTGTTGCGCTCCTAAAGTTAGGAAAGTTAGAAGAAATAATAAATTAAAAAATATGAATCGTTAAAATAATGTTTAGCAATTAATTAATTGATATATTGAATGGCACTGCCAAAGTAGATCTAAAAAAAATGGCACAACACAGCATAGATTATGAATACATATATCTATATAATATGTTATATTCAAAGTAATATCAGTGTAATATCTCCAGGCGCCATTTGGGGAAGGCCAGGGGTCAAGACTGAAGCTCTCTGAGGGTTCAGAGTTGGTAAGCTCTGGCCTACAGTCATCGTTATCAGATTTTATATTCACTCAAGTAAATCCAGAAGATTTCACTTCATGCCTTTACACAGAATAGAGGGATTTTTTTATATCATCAAATCACAAAAAAGCAAACAACCATTTCTCCAAACGCAGGAAGCAACATTGAAGCACAATAATCCATATCTCAGGTACTCAGGAACTGCAGAACATGATTACTTAACATCAGTTCTGTGTTTTAGTAAAGATAAGCAGGGGACCTTGTGGAAATGGCTGTGGCACCCTCTGTGACCTGGATGGATGAGCGGTATAAATGATGAGATGAGATGAGACTATATAAAGATGTTTTGGTAGTGGCGTTTGCTCTACAATGGCCTTTGTCTGCAGTGTTACCTTTATCCAGTGATTGCTATTCATAAAATGCAGATATATTTGTATTTGCATTTCTCACATGAAACTAAAGAAAGAGGGACTTTGATCTCATGTTGCCTTAATGAATCTATATTTCTTAATGATAATTTTTGAATAACTTATTCTATGGCTTTGACTGAGGGGAAGTGTCACCTTTGTTCAGCAACTTGTCCAGTGTGGCTGCTTGGAGTGGAGGATTGTACCCCAGGTTGAGGGTGTGAGTCGCGGGGGAATAAGGAGCCTATGGCAGAGCTTTAACCTCATGCACACACTTGCATTGATCCATACAAGCCTCAGTGACTGTTGCTACAGAGCAGGCTGCACTCTGTCATACAGACCTCCCCCCTGTCACCCGTCAGTGGCAGCTATGAAGGAATATAAAACAACACACGCACAAACACACACACACACAGGTGCACATACAAACACACACCCCCATCAGCCTCTGCTATAGCACACTGCCACCAGCTCCACCATCTCCTTCTGCCTCATCCAGCCACCCTCATTTCCCGTCTACAACCCCCCACCCACATTTTTTTTCTTTGCTCACTCTCTTTTTCTACCTCACTTTTCCTCTAATGAGTTGCAACACTGATAACGAGCCTGATGATCTTCCATTGATTCAGCTATCACTTGCTTGTCTGGTAATTGATCCGTAGCTGAGCCTCTAGTTAATTATATGGGCTTCGACATGGACCCCTGCCCCAGGGAAGGTGGTGGTGATGGGTGGGGGTCTCAAGTCCTGCACAATAATAGTTTTAATAAAGGAACCTGAGGATCTCCTGCATCCTCTTTTCTGCCCTGTCCTAATTCACATGCTTTTTTCATCTTTCTATTTCCTTCTCTGCACCCAAAGTTGACCATCTCTGTATTTTTTACTGCTGTGCTTGTTTCCTCTGTCATCATGGCCATTACCATCAGCAGAGGCAAGAGGAGGCTGAGGAAAGGAGTTAAAAAAAAAAAAAAAAAAGAAACATGGGAGAGAGAGCAATATTGGCAGGGTCCACTCCTCCTTTCCACAAATAACAGCCATTAACCAGCCAGGTCAGAAGCTGAGCCACCAGGTTGACTTGAAACACTGAGTGCCACTTGAAAAAACCACAGACTAGCACATTTACAGACCAGAGGGAGAGAGGGAAAGGGAGAGAGAGAGAGAGGCGTGAGCTGGAAAGCAAAAAGGAGCCTCTGCCGCTAAATTGTCACTTAATATAATTAGTCTAAGCCTTTTGCATTACCTTTTCAATAAGTTGTTAAGAGAGGAGCTGGTGGTACTTGGACAGGAGGTGACAACTTAGGCCTTTTATGACAAGGGCTGTGAGTGGCTTCTGATGATGAGGAGACCACTATATGCAAAAGATAAGTGAAAAAATGATCAGAGAGGGAGGGGGTGGGGTGGGGTTGAGAGATCAGAAAGTGTAGAAAAATAACATGAAAGGCAAAAGCAAAGGATGAAAATGTAGGCAGTGACGGTATAAGGAGGGAAGAGTTGAATTTAGCTTGACACAAAAGACACAAGCACAGAGTCCCACAGCGGTAAGACAGACACGGCACACTTTTCTCCCTGCTAGTCAAACTCTCCTGTGCATAGCTGTTATGACCACTGTGATAATCTCAGCAAAGGTTAACAGTACCCTGCCATTAGGGGAGCGAACAAAACGCTTTTAACAGACAACCAAGCAGCTGTCTACAGCAATTTACCACAAAATCTGAAGTGACTTTATATTTCAGAAGCCATTTAATGTGGTGGAAGAGAGAAGTTCTCCCTCTCTGTCCGTTTCTCTATTGTTCCCCAGCAGTGGAGAGACCACAGTGACATCTCTTTCTCACTGCAGACTGAGGCACCTGGTTTGTTATTTCTCTAATGATGGTGGGGGTAAGGAGACGGGGTGTAGCAGAAGAGATTGGGGTAAAGGAAGGAAGATTAAGGGGGGGTGTCTTCATTGTTTGAGACATGTCCTATGCACAGTCAAAGGAAGAAGGGTTATCTCTCTTTTTTTTTTTTTTTTTTTTTTGCTTAAATCCTCCTGTGTGTCTTTTTCTTCATGTCTGCCTCCCTTTACTCCTCCATCTCTCATTTTATTCCCTTACCTTTGCTGCTGTGGGGACCAATTTGGCTAAAATGGAACCTCTTCCTCATTTTTTTCTTAATTAAAATCTGAGAGGCTCTGCAGAGGTGGGGGGTGCATATGTATGTGTGCGTGTGTTCATGTGCATGCTGGTGGCAGATTGCCTGCGTTCCATTAGTCTTTCATTAGAGTGGATGAAAATCAAACAAAGGCACCAGGTTTTACAGAGTGATAACAAATCTATTGATATTTGTCTATTCTTCTCTTTTTCTTGATAATTTTCACGCAAATCATAAAAATAGCAATCGTCATCTTGTTCAAAGAAGCTTTCTGTGGACTACAATTTATTTTTTATCTTTTAGAACAAACAAAAGAAGCACTTGGTTTGCAACAGTGATACCCCCCACCCCACACACACACACACCGCAAGGTAGAAAGAAAGTGCATCTGTATGTGTGTGCGCGCACGAGGACGCGTGTGTTTGTTGGGACGGTCCCACAAGAGAACTAAGTTGCTCTGAGACAAACCGGCTACGGCAATGAGACGGAGGGACAAACGCCCACCCCCCTTCTTCTGCTCTGCGATGATGCTTTGCCCCCACCTTCCTGCCCCTGGCAGTGGTGTGCGCGCGCGTGTGTGTATGATTGTGTGCGAGAAAGGAGCGAGAGAGGAAGCGTGCGGTTCGATGTCATTGAGCATCTCAGAGTGGAGCGGCACAGTTGACTCAGTTGAGCTGTGCACCGACCCGACACACACACGTATACCTATACACACACACACACTCTCTCTCAACTCTCTAAGAGAGCCACCGTCTCGCTCTCTCTGTCTCTCTCTCTCTCTCATGCTCTCGCGCTCTCTTACGCACACACACGTATACACGTATACACACACGCACGCACACACTCTGGCGCTCAGTTCAGTTCCTCAGCGGCTGCGGCGGAGGAACAGAGGAGGAGAGAGAGAGAGAGAGAGAGGAAACGAGAGAGGACAGGCGGCAGCTCGGGTGTCGAGAGAGGGACACAATCACAGAGAGAGAGAGAGAGAGAGAGAGAAAGAGAGAAAGGGAAAGGGGTAGAGAGAGAGAGAGGGGAGCGGGAGGCAGAGAGCCGGAGAGCTGGTGGCTCACTCCCACACCTCATCTTCACTTTGCTGGGACAGACACAGAATTGATGGTAAGAGACATTCATGCGTTTTATCGGCTCGGCTGATTTCGCTTTTTATGGAGCTTTTCACTGGACTTGCTTTGGGTTTAGACATTTTTTTTTACTTTTACATTTTTGTTCACAGCTTTGAAATGATTGACGTTCACGTTTTTATTGTGGAGCCGATTACATGTGCTTTACAAATTGTTGTGTTTTTTCCCTTTTTACTTAACAACTAGAAAACATTATCTGCGTTTATTTTGGACTTAGCCTATTTAAAAAATTCAGAGAGAATTACATAGGTTTGTTTTAATCCTTGTGTGTTCAGTGCTGTGTGAGCTGATGGCAGGCTATTTAACTTTTTCTTTCCTACTTTTTGAAAAATTTCTGTGACAGAAGAATTGCTTGTGTGGATATGTATACGCATACACGTAGTAAACATTTTTGCCATTGGATGTGTTTGGATGCAAGTGTGTTTGTATTGACTCCATTTCCAAGTGCAAAATGACTGACAGATGGATTAAGGCAAAAACCGAGGCCATGCATGGGCAAAATTATGCACCCCTCCTCACTAATTCCCACTTCCCCCCACCTCTTTTTGTTTTACTCACCTTCTCATCAGCCCCCTCCTCTCCTCCATCCTTCTGCTCATCCCTCCTCACCTCCAGTTCTCCGCTCTTCTTGCCCTGTCCAAGACAAGGCCCCCGAGGAAATTCACTGCAACCCTCTTTTCTCTCTCTTCATGAGAATTAACTCCACACACAAACATATACACACACACACTCCTCCACCACCGGAGCTGCCAAGAAACCTCACACATACATCTACTCCCTCATCGCTCCCCTCTCCTTGCTATCCTCTTTGAGAAGCAGGACCCGCATGAGACAAAAAAAAAAAAAAAAAGGCAACACGACCCCAAAAGAACCCACCTTCACTGACTTTTTTCTCTTCTCTCCTCCTTCACACTCCCACATCCCTGCTGCCCTCCCTCTCTGTCTCTCCCTCTCTCTCTGTCTAAGTCCAAAGAGGCAGAGTTGGATGTGAGAGGCAGTGAGTGCGACACAGTCCCACAAGAGCCCAGCACAGACTCAGAACTGGCCAGGCCACCTTCAGCCAACGCTTTCGGACCCAACGGCACCGCTGGTGTTTACCCGAGCATCCCCTCAAGTAGCCACATTCACAGCACCACCACCACCACAAACACCACCACCGCCAGCTGTACCAGCAGCAGCAGAAGAAGTAGTCTGGGTGGCTTTAGCATCATTAGCAACAGGGCTGAGGGAGCAGGTGAAAGCTCCATGCAGTTCAGCACCAGACCGCCTAGTGCTGAGCAGCCGGGCTTCATGGGGACATGGCAGCAGCAGAGCACTGACAGCAACCTCCTCTACAGAATGTCCCAGCAGGTACGTCAGCCCAGCCTCACCTCCTCATCCTCTCCATGTCTACCTCCACTCTCCTTCCCCTCTTTAAATATTTTAGGTCCATAATTAAGGACTGAACTTTTATTTCCACTCCAGTGTTGTATATTTTGATATTTGCTCTTTTGACTCTTACTATCTCCTGGTCTGTGTGTGAAAAGGAAAGTGTTTGTATGTGATAGAAGGTGTGACTATGTAATTTGTGTGGTGAGGGGGTTGGTTGTACACCTTGCCTTGTTTGTGATATTTGAAATTAAGGATTCTTAAACGCAAATAGCAATTTCTTTGCAACCTTTACCCACTTTTGTAATATATCAGATTTGATGTGTGTGTGTGTTTATTCATGTTGTTGGTTTACACACACACACCATGCCTGAAAGTGTCTCCATCTATTTAGCATCTCTGTGTTACTTTTTTTTTATTTTTACTAATTCAGTACATGAGGTATTTACCTCTCACCAAAATAACTAAGATGACTAGGTTTTGTTTATGTGTGAAAAAAAGACATATTTATCCAGAATTTGACGACTAGCAGATAAATCATTTATCTCACCATTTGATGGATTATCCCCGTCTGGATTCGTAACAAACATGCTTAAGTCTTAATTGGTCTATGAGCGGTGTGGAGTTAAAAAGCGAGCAATAGCAGTGTTTTGGTAACCTCGGTGCAGATAAAGACTCGGGAAGGGGGCACCCCTCTGGGACCGGCTAATTGACTTCATGTGGCCGAGGCAGGAAGCCCCTTGCGCGGCTACAGAGCAGCAGAGGAGCCGTGAGCCAACACAGGCTCCGCTGGAAAGGTAACAATGATAACGGAGAGTTTGCACCGGCTGAGCAAAGTCTACATTTCCTCCCGACATTTCTCGCCAGTTATCGTGGATGGTACACCGAAAATTTATCTTGTTTTGTTCTTTTTTTCTGTTCTCTCTCTCTCTCTCTCTCTCTCCCTCTCTCTCTTTCAAGTTGGCCCCAAGTTGGAGAAAGAGAGTTTAGGTTACTTTCGAGGGAAGGGGGGGGTGGAGGTGGTGGAGAGTTGTGGTTTTGGTCGGATAAATGTCAGGTAAGGAGTGGAGGGAAGAGGAGTAAGAGCAGGGTTGTGTGTGTGTGTGCGTGCGTGTGTGCGTGCAGGCGTTCGCGCGCAAGTGTGTGTGTGTGTGTGTGTGTGAGAGAGAGAGGGGGAGACAGTAAAGATAGCGGATGGTTGCAGTGGATCATAGCGGGACCTGCAGGCTCTCCGTACCAAGCACACACTGTTACGCACTCAGGTCACTGCGGCTCTTGCGCAACAGCTTCGTCGTGACTCTGCGTTGTAAATGAAGAGAAACTTATTCTGTCACCTTTCCCGTACTTAGAGCCCTTAGAGTTTCTTTCTTTCATTCCCTTTCCTTTTTTGTATCTTTGATTTCCCAATCCCAGTGGTCCAATCGCGAAGGTGAAACCGATGTGTTGAGAATAAAACACTGTGTTCTTTAACTTTTGGGAAAAGCACATTTTAAAACAGCTTGTTTTGTGTGTCCATATATATATAATTTTTTTTCTGTGTTTCGGTTAGTTCGCTTTTTTACAAAGATTTCGTCATTAAATCTTTAAGGAAAAAATAATGACATTCCTGTAATCCACATGCAGCATCCTATTTGTTTTCTAAAAAAAATCAAAAACAAAAAAACCACTGCCTTTGGGAGGTGATGTGGTGGAGATTGCTGCTCCTCTCCGGGTATGGAGCAGGTGGATGGGCCCCTGCGCTCAACATCTGTTGGGACCCCACGTTTGCATCCCCAGTCCTTTTTACAAATGCGCACCGTTGTTTCAATATAATCAGCTATGGGACTCGATGTTATTTATCCTTCCTCGCACCACTTAGAAGACATCTTCCCATGTTTAGTAGACATGACATAAATTCTCCGAAGGAAGCCTGTTCCTTGATAGACTCGCCTTATTGGAATCTAACCGATAATGACTTTGTGTTTGCCGAGGCTGGCGCACCCTGGGGTGTTGGATGAGAGGAATGGGTTATGGGCTTGTGTTACAAAATCTCCCCTCTTTCTTTTCCTTAAAGATCAACGAGGTAGCACCCGGGATGCTGCATTTTTTTTTATCGTTGTTAGGCCAAATGATATTTCTCCATCTGATCGATAGAGACGCAAAACAGGTTCTTCGCCGAGTGCTCAGGGTGGATGTGGCTGTGGTGCGGCGCAGGGCATCACCAAGCCAAAACGCTTAGAAATCGCACGCACACACACTCGCACACACGCACACACACACGCTGCAAGACAAGAAAGAAGTTTATTTTAAATGTGAGAAATGAGCTGGGTTTTACTACAGGTGTGGCCGATGGCTGGATAGAAAGTAAAGCAAAGATTTTAAAGTTCAAATGATGAATCAGGTTATGTGCTGTTGCACCTGCCTTTTTTATCTTAAAGATAGAAAACAGATGAATTTCTGATCGAATGTCTCCTCAAAACTTATCGATCTTTAGTAGGATAGACTTCTGCATTTTGAGGCATTTTCACATTTTTCATGTGGAATTTGTAGATAAAATATATTCTAGATTTGATTACATATAACGTTTACAAGACAACGTCACATTTCCGTCTCCTAAGTGTTCCGTTACAAGAAAAAATAAGTTTAATTATTTTCTTTATCCATTAAAATTATTAGGTATTGACAACCTCGTCTATATGCTGTCACTTCTCGTTCTTGTGTGTTTTTCTAAACTATAACGAAATGACCAACAATGGCGATTAAGGGTTAGGGTTAGGATTTTTGTGGGTGAATAATTTACATGACAGGCCTTAATAGGCTTTTAATCTTTTTAGAACCTTTTTTTGAGTCATACAGCAGGACATTCACAGCCTTCAAAATCCATACAAGTGTCAACAAGAAAATGCATAAACAGCATGCAATTTAAATGAAATCAATGAAATGGATTCGATAAATACTGCCTATTTTCTCAGAAAGCAGCGCACAATTTTACCAAATATTCCAAGAGGGAATTTTTGGAATTGTTTTTATGGTAGAAAAAATGTACAAACATTAATTAGGAGTTGAATTATTTCCCAGGCATTACGGAATAATAATATTTGGAGCCTTAATTGACCCGCTACTGTACATGCTTGGCTATGAATATCGACCCTTGCAAGTTAAAAACCCCGGAGTTAAGTGACGCTACGAGCCTAATTGGTTCATCAGGGATAATTCCTCCACAATGCAGGAGCCGCAGGCCGCGTCTTCCCCGCCCCCCCTCATTTTTTTTTCTTTATCTGCTTCAGGTTGGAGGAATGTGGGAATAATTCAGGGATTAGAGGCGCTCGTAAAAGATGTGGCTTCACTTCCACCTGAGGATCTGATGCTGCCACACACCCTTTCAACAGATCTCGGAGAGAAAGATGGAAAGAAAGAAAGAAAGATCGGTGCATGTCTTCAATCTGAAACCATCTCTAAAATAGCCTCTTCCTTTTCTTTTTGCAAGGGTGCTGTAACGCGGCTTCCTTTGAAGTGCGACAGGTCGACTATGGGCCGAGACCTGGAAGAGGTACAGTGGCATAACAGCTCGCCTGGCTTCTGTCTGCTCTCAGTCCTGCCTGCTCCATCCCACACCGTGCCTCTTATAGCTGATATGTGCATAGTTTTCAAGGCTTTACAACGTATAATGCAAATTACAAACACATGTGCAATTTGAAATAATAATTATAATAACAACAATAATTAGCAAGTAAAAAAATCTCAAAATGGAGATTGTCTAAACTTTAATTTGTACGTGTTTTGCTGCCAGAAAAATTTTCGTTTACTTAAAAATATAAAGCCTGCAGCATTTCCCTTTTCCTCATTATCATGCATTTACAAATTTAAGATCCCCAAACTTTACTAAAATTAAACTAAAAAGCAATAAAATATTCTGGTAAAATGAACATTGAGATATAATTGAGTCATTTAAATAAAAATTTCTTAAAAAAAAAAACACACATGCAGTGATAAGTTCAAATTGACTGACAAATTTTCAAACAGCACTTTGGCATTTATAATACAAATATGTTAGGTTTATGGAGTTCTAAAAAATAATAAAAAAAAAATAATAATAAAATCAGCCCAAAATATCTAATCTAAATTAATGTAGTCTGATTTAAATTCTTCCATTTACATCTCTCTTTAGTATTTTCTTGTTTTCATATCTTGAGTCACATTTTAGCTTTTCATTGGTAAAATATGTTGAATTTTCCTTATTCCACATTTCCTGAATGCACTGTGCAGCCTATACAGTTGTGTGTGTTTGTGTGAAACCACTGAAAGTGAAAGCTCTGAGGGCATGATGACAGACATATTTATGGAATAACATGCTCAGCTTTGTTTTGTTTGAGTGAAGAAATTGGGTGGTTGTTATCCTCTTCAGTGCAGATCACAGAGTGTGCTAATCTGCCTATTAACACACTGATACACTTATAGCGGGGAGTACATGTGTGTGTTTGCACACATTGTCTTACACGGTGGGGTACGCACATGCTGCATGTTACATATGTGGTGCATATGCAAAGCGTCTTGCCATTGTGTTGGAGTGTGAGGCAGTGATTTGATGCATATGTGTAGCATTATCCACAGTGAGTGAACGTGTGTGTGTCATTACACTCGACTGTTATGATTTCCATGTCTCTCTTTGATGGGTCATTGGACACAGGGCATATGGATGCCTATTTGTGCATATATCTGAGGTCAAGATTATGTGTGTGTGTGTGTTCTGACACACAAGTTTATGTGTGTAAATATGCGCATTAAAGGCATTCGTGCCTGTGCTTTTGCCATTTATTTTTCTGAGTGGGTGGTTAAATACTTATATGCCAGTTCTGTGAATGTGAATGTGTGTGTGTGTTTGTGTGTGAGAGAGAGAGAGGGTGAGTTAGTACAGTTTTGTGAGTGTGTCTTCTCCCTCTGTGCGTGCGTGTGTGTTTCTGTGTGTTGGCTCTTGCTCCATGTGTGTGCGGGTGCGAGGTGAAGTGTCTCTTGGCTGGCCTTGGATACAGAGCAGGAGGAGAGCAGAAGTGAAAGAGGAGAATTGCAGAAAAGACACGCACTGCTTCCCCCATTATTACTTTTGCTTTTTCTTCTTCTTCGACTATGTCTGTCTTTCACTGGTTCTTCTTCTCTCACTCTCTTTTTCTTCCCTCTCCTCATCCTCCACAAGCGATCCCGTTTTGTCCCCTCTCAAGTATCTTTAACACTTCAAACTACATCTCCCCCACCAATCCTCCGGTTGCTAAATCAGATCCTTTTGTTCTGCAGCTACTGTCTTTAATAGAAAGGACTCTTGAAAATGAACCTGTACATAAGAGGTCCATTTTAGGTGTTGTACACACACAGCAGCAGTGAGATTACATCTCACTGATAGCGCCTGTCCTTAACTATAAAGCTGTGGTGGGTTCTGATATGGTTTAATGTAATTATTGCAGTCGTGTTGGCCAGTTTAGAAGATCCAGATAACATAAATAGCACTGAAAAAGGCCACATTGGCATTCAGTCAGCAGGTATCTCACAACACAGAAATGTACATGGAAGCGGGAGTGGGAAGGTGGCAGGAGCGACTTTATATTAACCGTATGTGTGTGCGCGCTATTAAGAGTCCATGTTGTTTGATGGAGTAGGAAGATGGACAAGGTCCAATTCATGCTGTGGTCCCCACTACATTTACCCAAGCACAAACCATGGAGATATGACGTCTGCAACATTTTTATTTAATTTTATTTTTTTATTTAAATCAATTTAAATAATAATAATAATTATTATATTATTGCAATCTGTAGATACATAAATATAGTCCGTTTACATGTAATGATGACTTATAATATTTTTCTTTTCACCATATTCAAGATGACCAAGTGGATAAAATCAATACCCACGATTTCAATTCTGTCAGAGTTCTCGGCTTTTCCAGTGTATTACAATGTCAGATTTTTGAGGAAATCCTAAAGCAAATTTCTCCCATGTCCCTTCTTTGCCTCACCAGCTCTTTTTAATAACCTTTACAAAAAAAATAAATAAATTAAATTTACATTTTTTATTGTATATGCATGGGCTTGCCAAGAAAAAAAAAAAAATCCAACCCCACACATGGCCAAGATCATGTGTGACCTGGGTCATACAGTAACTTCTGTAGCTGTGCAGTAATGCCCTGCAGGACCAGTGTTATGGATAAGCACCGACCCTGAGTCTGCGTGCATGACCCGGGGCAACCAGCGATCAATAAGCATCATGTGAGCATCACTCACAGCCTCCACGTCAGCTGTTTCCTGTTTGTCCTGAAGAGACGGCTGCCTCACTGCCATGGTGAATGCCTGAATAATGGGAAGGACACTGAACAGTGTAGAGACACTATCACGGAAGTCAAAAAGGGCTTATTTATCGTATGTCTGGCAGGGCAGTGTACTGCATGCTTTATGTGTGTGTGCTGAGCGTTGAGGAACGATAGAAATGCAGAGCCATCTGCTCTCATCTTATCAGGGGGCTGAATAGTGAAATCTACTGTAGCTGAGTTGTTCCCAGGGATTTGTTTTAGTCCTGTGTGGGCATGAGTATGCAAAAGGAAAGAAATGCAATATTTATATCCTTCTGTTGTTTTCTAACTTCTGGTGTTATGTGAGTTGTTTTCCACTATAAACAATCATTGGTCTTAAACAAATCTATTATAGAGTCTATTGTAATGTAACTAAACTGTTTCTATTAAAATGTTCCAAACAGAAGAAATGCATGTCAAATGAAATAGATTTTTTAAACAAAATAATTTGATACATTTGGTTTAATCATATATATGTATATGTATATATATATATATTTATTTTTATTTATTTTTATTTTTTTTTCCAGTTTTTACAATTTCATTTCTGTTATTTTTTTCCAACTGGTGAAGGTACTGCACACCCTGTTTTTCTGTCTTTAATTTTCTAAATGTCTTTCAAAAGAAGGCTGTTAGTTATTTGTCTTTGGGTAGTTTCCTGCAGAGGGGAGAAGTCGCCGGTGTGAAAAGGAAATATGTGTTTGAAGGGCTAGTCGCTCAGGATGTCACCACCCCGCCACTGGCTAATGAGAGGGACATGAGAATAGAGGCAGTGCTGCAACACACACACAATCTGACACAGCAGGAATGCAGCAGCTGTCACCAAGGTCCATGCAGTTATGAAAGGATTGACATATAGCTGTGTATCGTGTGTGTGTGTGTGTGTGTGTGTGTATACTTGGGTCATAGGGGAATTGAGAGCCGGGAGGGGCCTGCATTGGGTTCGGTGATCCACAGATTGCCACCAGCAGAGAGACTCATCACACATAATTGGCTTAAGTGAAACGAGAAAGAGAGAGTCAGATGAAACGTATGCACTGGGCAGCAGTCTGTAGTATTTTAAGACGTGACCATATGGGAGAGACATTGTTGAGAGAGGCTGTTCTTTCCCGTTGTGTGTCCAGCGGAAGGTGACATTAGGTGTGACCTGTGCTAAGTGACAGGAACTCAGACATACTTTCACCACGGCTTCTCCCTTTTCCTGTTATTTCTCAACTCCTGTTATTTTGTTTTCCTTGGAGCTATGCCAGCTCAACGGGCAAACCAGCAGCCTACTATTTTTACATCCATCTTTAAGGACCCCTGTCTGCTTGCTCTGCCTGCCAATTTGCCCCATCAGCAGTGGCAATGAAGACGAGCTCTCAAGGCACCAGCCTTTCATTTTTCTCTTAGCGATGTGGCTAATTCTGTCACTGTTATTTGAAAAAGCACTCAGGGTGAATTGCTATTATTATTGTTAAAACCATCATCATCATCAGGCTTATTTATGGTTATGGATAATGATGGCAATTTTGTTCAGAGCCTATGGTTGACTCCCTCTCTCCTCTCTTTCCCCTACTAATATGACACTACTTTGTGTGTGTGTGTGTGTGTGTGTGTGTGTGTGTTTGTTTGTGCTGTACATTTTCATTGTGCTGGCAAATTACCAGAGTTGTTGCAGAAAGAAAGCAGTTTTCCACCTGGTAACGGTGATTTCATATCTGCAGCTCACGCATGAGGTGAGGAGTACTTAAAGGAGAATAAATCTATTTTGTCTCCTAATGCAAATGTTGAACTCTGTGGCCTGTTTTTATGTGTGACAAGAAGAGGAAGAGAGAGGCCTTTTCCCTACTATTTTCTGTTTCATTGCTTCTTCTTGGTCTTTTTTCACTCCCATGTTTTACCCTCCATCTATCTCTCCATTCTGTTCTGTTCTATCTCCAGCTTACCAGGGAGATTTGATTGCTGGAGGCCCAGGGAGGATTTTAGGGAGGTTCTGGAGAAGGGAGGCTAGTGGTACAGGCTGTGGTAGGCTTGCAGCCAACGTACACACACACGCGCACACACACAAACACACACGCATGCACACACACTAGATATGCAGTCTTGCAGACACCAACAAACGTGTTCACAGACTCCTATTCTGTCTCATTTTCAAGCTGATTTTTAACCCTCTGAAAAAAACAAACCCCCCCAAAAAAACCCAAGTCTAAACCCATTAGCTACTTTTTGTTGTGAGCAAAGTGTTACATGTGTAATATTTGTTTGTGCTCTCTCCTGACTTTGTAAAGATGTTTGCTCTGTTGGATTAATAACATTTAATGGCCACTGTTAAATGCAGCTGCCTTGGCATCCCACAGTTTGTGTTGTTCTGGCAGGCTGAGACTCTGGGTGGCTTTTTGCTTTTGTGAGTGTGTGCATAACACCAGTGAGTGTGTGTGTGTGGGCTGGATGGGAGAGGCACTCAGTGTTGTCACTGAGCACACTTATTCATTTGGAAGTGACCATCCCACACACACAGAAGCTAAACTGAACCCGTTTGCATGTGAGATCATCATACATTAAACAGCAGTGCACTTCACTTCTTACAATCCATAAAGTCAATTAAGTCACAAATGATCTAATTAGCCTACTGTGATAGACATTAATTGGTCTGACCCTGTATCTGCGGTAAAGAGCCAGGGGTGGGAGGCTGCCAGTGTGTGACCTCTGTCACCGCGCATTGTTGGCCATTCATCTCCTGTGACGCTTACTGTGTAATTGTGGTGACGCTGTCGCTCCTTAAGAAGAGGACAAAGTGAGGACACTTGTAAGAAAAAAGTTGTTTTTGTGTGCCTTGAAAGTGGAAGAAGTAATTGTAATGAACACACTTAAGGGCCCAGACACACACATACGTCGCCGTGCACACATGTATACTGTTGATGTTTTCTCTGTAAATGGCCTGAGCTGCCTTTTCCATTGTCGGGAAACACACTCAGCGATAAGTGCTTTGTTGGAGCGTGGCCGCTGTGTGATGTGTGTGACTCTGACTGGCATTTAATATTTCATAGCATTTAATCCATTTGATATGTTTCCTCCAAATACAAAACAAAAAAACTGCAGCTTTTGTTTGCTTTACCCAGGCCATTACTTTAGAGTGTGTTGATCAGTTAAGATTTGTAAAGAGTGGAAACAAGGGATTTATCATTGGCATTCACTGCTACGTTTCTGCACCACTTAAAGGATATAGTTAACGTTTGGTTTGTATAATTGACCTGATGAGAGCGAAGGTGATCTTTTGCGCCTGATCATTGCGCAATGAAATACGTCAATAACATTATGAATAAAAATATCACAAGCAAAAGGCTGTGAAATGTATTGCAGGTAAAAAAGTGAGATAAGAGCACTTAGAAGAGCAGTCAGGTTTACAGGATACAGCGGCTAAGAAAGATAGTGCATTATGACAAAGAGGAGTAAAAGGAGCTGAAATCTGGAGCATCAATCAGGAGGTGAGGAGGAGACTCTCTTTGAGATCAATTGGTAATAGGCTGAAGTCACAGGGGCGATTAGAGGCGTCGACTTGCCTGTGTTGTAAATGCTGTCAGATTGGTTCAAGGAAGCCTAATACCTCTCAGGTTGAAAGCTGTAATAACATCAACTGTAACTGGATCCGCGGGGAAGTGCAAGCTAGTTTGTGTGTGAGTGAGCGGAAAAGGAACAGTAGGAAGGCAAAAGTATTTCATTGTGTATCTAATGCCTAGGTGTGTGTGTGTTTATGTATGTACGTGGCATAAAGCAGAAGCATGCATAAAGGCAGGAGCCGCGGGGTTGCTCCTGGCATTTTTTCGGCCACCAGATGCCTGTCACTGCTGGAAGAAGAAAAAAAGAGCAGGGGATGAGGAGGGGAGAAGGACAAAGAGGAAGGAGGGGAAAGAGAGGAGGGCAGTGTTGGGGGGTATGGGGGTGGGGGCCACCGCTGTTGAAATCATGTCACGTAGCGCTAATTCATCCAGCCTCATTAGAGAGAGGAAAGGGACCACAGGGCCTCTCTCAGGACAGGGCCCAGGCTCAAATGCACACACACACACACACACACACACACACACACACACACACACACACACACACACACACACACAGGGTATGCATACACACATTGTCTCAGTTTTTCTCTGGCACATACTTACACACAGATGCAATTTCTCTCTTCCTCACACACGCAGACATGCATACACAGATGACACTGGCACATGGTGCAGTGCGGGGGCAGTTTGGGGAATAGAAAATTGCCTTCTCAGGAAGGCCCTGGCCAATTAAGGACCTGACCGTATTGAATGTCAAGTGTTAATTTAGGCTTCCCCCTCCTCCCCTCCTCCCTTCAGCCCCACACCCTTACCCCTCAATTTCCCAGCAGTGGTACTGGTGGTGGTGGTGATGTTGCCGGGGTGGGGGTTCCCAGAGATGAGCAAATACATGTCAAGCCAAAGTTGATTGCCTGCTCCGTATTATGTGTCGCAGACAAGTGGCAAATGTGCTCCCTCCTTTTAGCCTTTCACGTACCCCCTGAGGGACACCGCAATGGAAGGAGGAGGAGAGAGGGAGGATTAACTGTACCGCAGTGATAAGAAGGGGGGGTTTACACTGGGGAAGACAGGGCGGGGAGTGAAGGGGACAGACAGACAGCGAGAGAGAGAGAGAGAGACGTAGAAAGAGGGCATAGGGTTTGTTTGATCTCACAGGACTGTGTAGTGACTTTGATAGTCTTTTAATTGCCTTCCTTTTTTGCAGAGGTGATGTCCCTTGCAGAGGAAGAAAAACATTCAAATAGAGGTTGAGAACATTTTCTAAACATGAGAAAAAAAAAAAACATTTTAACTTTTTCAGAAACTTTAAATAATGGTGACTGTGTATTTGATTCTCAGCCGTTGGCATGGTCCAGGGGCAGGCAAGGTTGTTTGTGAGGTGGACTGATGGTAAATGCCCACCTCCTTACCTCTATGATCTAATAGACATCCACTTAGTCTTAATGGGCAGATTCCCTTTCTCCTCTCGTGATGACTGTTGCACTCTTTAAAGGTGGAATTGCCAGCTTGTCTTTCCTATCTCCCCCACCCCCACCTCTGTTAGTCTCTGTATCTCACATTCACTACTTCTCTCTCAGGACAGAGGAGAGTATTTCTGAAAAAATAAATATTAATGCATTGCTCACATTCACACCAAAGCCAATTCTCCTGCTTTTGCCAGCCCTCTGGCAACATCACGTTAGTCAAAAACCCTTTGTTTTACATTCATTTTAGTATATTTATGTAAACACATTTACCTGACATGCTGTTGCTGTGTGTGTGTGTGTGTGTGTGTGTGTGTACATGTGAGTGTGTACTGGTGATGGCAGTGATGTTGTGAAATTGAATAGAGGGGGGAAGTATTGATCATTTCCCCCTGTGTGTTATTAGTGCCTACTGCTACTGACAGAGAGAGCATGAGCCACCCGCACAGATGCATGCAAACACACATTTACACGCACACACTGCCATTTTTACTCAAGAAATACAGTATGTTGTTTGCATGTTTTGACAACTGTAATACATTGCGTCAACAGGGAAAGAGTATACTTTACTGCTACATAATATTTTATGGAAATATCAACATTATTGCCCAGAACCAGGTGGTGGAAATCTGTAAAATTACAGCTCTGGTAATGTTATGACAGACCGGGCTATGTGTCATTGACTTATATGCGTCAAGGGTCTTTTCAAATAGGGCCAATTTTTTCTATTCTCTGCTCACACATGCACACACACACACTCATATACTCTGGTTCTTTATTATTGCAATCTGTTTTGTCAATCTGCTGTAAGCGATAACATGCTGTAAGGTCACAGTGAAGCGTAATTCAGTCTCAGATCACTGATGTCCAAACAGCCAATGGTACAGGCTTCCGAGGCCAGACAGGAGAGGGAGGGTGTTCACGCCCAGCGTAAGTGCTCTGTCTCGGGGTAGATAGTGATGCCTGCTAGGCCTCTGGAGCTAAAGTAGTCAGCCAGGACTGAGGAGTCTGTCAAGCACTAATTGATCACCCTAACCTGGGGAGCTGAGGACAAAGGGAAAATGCTGTGGAGAAATGAAACAGATAAGACTAAAGGGAAAAGAAAGAAAAAGAAAGGAGGAGAAAAGAAGAAATAGAAGAAGAAATTGTGTGACTGGTGGCTTAATCTCTCTGGACTGGCCCTTTTTTCCCCCCTGGATGATAGATATAGTAGGCTGAGTGTGTGACACAGATGGATAATGCAGGCGTCTGGGCCGATAGAATTATAAATTAACACATTACTGGACCTTAATGTGGACCACTGCAGACGACCCCACACCACCATCACCAGCCCTCCAGGCGCACACGCACACACACACACACACAAACACGCCTACAGTTTCACTGATGCGTCTAGCTGAGCTCAGGGTGCGGATTATACTCCTCAAGTGCCATTGATTTGTTAAAGTGCTGAATTAGCAGGAGCAGTCCAGCTGCTGGCACTTCGACTTTCTTTCTATCTTTCTCCTTTTCTGTGTTGTACAGTTTTGCTCTCTTAACTTCTCCTCGCTCTATTTTACTCCTTCCCTGTTGCTTCACTTGACTTGCTCACATGCTGATCTTCCTCCTTTGTGCTTCACTTCGTTCTCCAGCTCACATGCTAGTCTCCACTCTCTCTGACACACTTTTTGCTCAGTCACAAGTGCTCTTTCAAGCAACTTTGCTCTTCTTGGTTGTCCTGGCAAACGGCTGTTTCTATTTTCCCCCTCTTCTGTCTCCAGCTGGAAGGTTTCACGTAAAAGAACAGTTGGTTTTTCTCTCCCTCTTCTTGTGGCCTACACAATATTCGCCAGCCAAAACTGTTATGTCCCTGACTTTGAGACTGAAAGGGAAGTGGTATGTGTGTGGCTGGGGATTGGTATTTAATAGCCAGACATACAGAGGAGCTAATATGCAGAGCAGCAGTAGCCTGGACATTGTAAGGCCACACACAGTGACAAGGTCCTGCATAGCTCCCTGTATTTAAAACTCCTGCACCGCAATGGCTTATACATCTATGAGCTACCCACAGTGAATTCCAATGGTGTAAATGTCATTTAACAACAAATGAGTGTTTCTGGAAACTGAGCGGTGCACAGTAAAGGGTCATTGGTCCCTCTGTCTGCCTAGAATGTAGTAGTGTGTTGTACTTGGGCTTATGTGTCGGACAGACTGTCTGCTCTCTGAGTCCAAGTCAAGGCCCCTAGCCAAGAGGTGCAGATTTGTTAGTGTCTGCTCCATTATCACCCGTCACTCTCATTGTTTGTTGTATGTGCATGAGGGAGAGAGAAAAAAAGGGGGCGTAAAAAGACTGTCCCCCCACTTTCTTTCTTGCTGTGGTCCAGCCCAAACAGTTACCATCTGGTGACCAGTGACTGACCCTTTTCTTGTCTCACACACACATACACGCATATACACACACACTCACTGCCGGACTGTTTCCAAGTGATGAGTGAGTGACCACCCCCCCCACCACACACACCTCACTCCCTCCCCTGCTCACTGTCCATCTCTGCCAGACCTCCCAGGTCCCTCCCCTCACTGCACATGATTGGTCGATGAAACGTTGATGGGCGACTGATCTGTTCACAGCTCCAATAAAATGCCCAATAAAGCACAGATTCTGATGGACCAAACAGAACAACACCTTGGAGGGGAACGCACCTAAATACACACACACACACATCATAATGGCCCAAAATAAGCACATTTCCTCACTATTTCAAATCACATTCATGTTGTTGAAGTATTTGCTTTACTTGTGTTTGCTTGATTTAGTTACACCCCTTGTGCTGAAATCAGAGTGACATTTATTGACTATGATTTATTATTATTTTCTCTGAGTGGAGTCTACGGCACGTCTACAACTGAAATCGTGAGTTGATTGAGTAGTAAATTGATCAGAGGCAAATTAAATTTCAATTATATAATCTAAGTGACAATAATTTCATTTTTTTGCAGTTTTTCAAAGTTGAATATTTGCATTTTAGTTTTACACATGACAGGAAAACTATAAACAGCTTTGGGTTTTCGATGCTTGTTGACATCTACAGAAACTAAGTCAGCCTTGGGAAAACACATTTATTTATTTATTTATTTATTTATTTATTTATTTATTTATTTATTTATTTATTTATTTATTTATTTATTACATATTTTAGAGTTCAGATGATCTGTTGCTGTATCGAAAAAGCATTTTTTATTTGTTTATTTATTTTTTATTATAGTAATTGCCTGAAAATGAACTTGGAATAGATGAGTATACCTGGTTGAAAAAAAAGAGCAGTCACTATTTTTCTGTGTAGTGAAACAAGATATAAGGGAGAGTTTGTGTCCGTTCTGCTGAGTGACAGACCAAGGTCAGAGGCAAAGAAGAATGGACACATGCATTGCAGAGTTGTGACATGTTGGGGTCACCACAAAGGTCAGGCTGGATGTCCAGAAAGTGTGAAAGTGTGTTAAGGATTGACTGTCCCTTCGTAGGAAATGGGAAGCAATGGCCAACTCAACCTCTGCTTCTCCTGGCTGGTGTAGTCCAGGTGAACAAGGATTGTGTGGAGAGCAGGTCACAGGCACGGCTTAATGGCAGCGTGATATTGTGACGACAGCCTGCCCTTAAATGCAAGATGGGGACAGAGTGAGGGCAAGAAGGAGGAAGTGAGTGTGGGGAGGGTGACTCCATAAAAAAAAAGAAGAAAAAAAAAAAAAAGCGAGACAGCGATGGAGAGAGATGGACTGAAAGCGCAAGTGGAGCATATCAGCAAGGAAAACACTTAAAGTGAGGGATAGTGAGAAGGGATGGAGGTTGGGGCAGCCAGGGGGGACTGAAGCAGGGAGGGAAGAAAGGGGAGAAGAGTAAGTAGGCATGTGTCTCTCGCGTGAGGCTGATGCATTGTGACAGTCACTTAGAAGGATTTCACTTCCTCTAAACTGTGGCTCGAAGGAAGAAATGCCATAAGTTGGGACAATTATGAGGCCAAATGAGATATTGGACGCATGCAGAGTGAGCTGCAAAGGGAGGGGAGGGAGGAAGGAAGTCTAGCAACGGACGTGTGTGTGTGTGTATGTGTATCTGTTTGTATCAGCCATGTGTATGAGTGTACACACTCAGGAGAATGCAATCATATTATGTTCTTGCATTTGGCAGATTGGTTTGTGCATGTACTTTACCTATTCTGCCCAAATACGGTGTGTTTTTGTGGGTGTGCATTTATATGTGCTTGCCTGTGGGGGCTGGGGACGGGTTTTTTGCTCAGTGCACACACCATGTCAGGGAGGGCTGGCGTCTTGCTCCTCATGGTACCGTATGTTACCGTATGTTACCACTCTGCCTCCCTCATTCCTTCAGCCTCATGTCTGTAACTTAACCTGGTGACGGCAGGAAGGAGGGAGGGAGGGAGAGAGAGAGAAGTTGGATGTGAACGCTGCCAAGAAAATGGGCCTTATTTTTTCTACTCTTTGGTTGATTTCATTTCTTCCTGTTTTTTTCTCTTTTTGCATGTTAATAGTTCAGTCTTTCATGTCTTAGCCCTGATAAGTGTCCCAAAACCTCTTTTTTGCTACAGTACATTGTGTTACCCCTGTGCTATAGCTTCTGCCAAGAATGTCACTGTAATTTGAGTGTTAGTGAATTCCAAGAAATACACTTTTCCTGTTTCACTGAGTTGTTTTGCTCTCAGTGCAATTATGTCCTTCATGCGAGAGAGGTGCTGGTGAAATTGTCTTTCAGTTTTTCACTGGCTTGTGTGTTTCCACATAGTGCCTACATTTACAGTTCACCTACAGTTCTCTTAACCCTCAACCCATTTGTGTGTCTCTGTGTGTGCAGTGCAAAAAATAATGACTATGGCAAAAAAAAAAGTTTTCATTTTGAAAGATATACTTTACTATACTGCCCTGCAACACCATCCATTCAAAAATAAACATAGATGTACCGCTCTCCTTCCATCTTTGTCTCTATCTTCCCTCACCAACCTTTTTCAACGTCTCCCTGAATGTTTTCCTTTGTTTTGTATTGTTTAGTTTTTTGTTGTTGTTGTTGTTTTTTAGTATTGCTTTGTATGCTGAGCCAGTGTGACATTCATAAAAATCAATCACAGGGAGACAAATTTCCAATTTACTCAATCTGGTTTCTGTATAGAAACTCTGTTTTTAATGTTCCTGGCATTTGGAGATACAGTGTGGTTGCAGTTTTGGTAGCTTATGTGAGTCCTGCAGGTCCTTAAAATTATAAACTTAGTAACTACTTGTAGTGTGAGTCACCCCTTACATGAGCTATTTGATTTTCATGTTATGAAGAAGAGAATTTTAACAAATGACTCTCTTGAACATACTGCAGTCACAGTTTGTCCTAAAGTGACGTATAAGGTAACCTCCTCTATGATGGCCATCTTCCCTTTCTGCACTGCTCCCTCCTCATCAGTATGGCGGTTGTGTTTGCTGAGTTGGCTTTTGATAGATTTTTGTTGGTTGGTTTGGTCATCTGAGATTTGGCATGAGCTCATCCTCTCTCTTCTCCCTATCTCCTTTCCCCTCGCCCTCCTGTGAGTTCTGTTCACATCCAGAAGAGGCTGGTCGTGTGAGGAAGTAATGCAGGGATGGGTGAAGGAGGGAGGGGCAGAGTGGGACAGAGGTTGAGGGGTATTAGACCCTTGAACACAGCTGGGACCCCTACTATCAAAGAGATGGAAATGACTGCCTGCTAGCATTAGCGATGCAGGGATGAAAGAATGGCCAACAAACCCACTGAGAAATGACTTTGGCACTGTGTCTCAAGCCTGAGTACATAACCGCTGCTGCCACACACTGACTTTCCCGTTTTGGAAACCAAGATGTGAGAGTACATGTTGAAAGATTTAATTCTGCAAAAATCCTAAAAGAGAGGACCCATAAAATGTAGGCTTTTAGCCAGTTAGCTGAATAATCAGTCTATATTAGCTGAGGTCCAATAAACTCTACTTGAGTCCAATAATCCAGAATCAACCAATCCAAACATGAAAGTACACATTCTTAAAAAGATTAACAATATGGTGCTGTTTTTCCAGCATCATTCATAATGGTGCACAAATTGGTTGTCACTGTATTGACCATTGTTTTCAGTAAAACTGGACTTCCTGGTTTTTACTTAACCTTCTCACCAGTAACTGTAGCAACAGATCTACACTAAGGCAATTGTGCAGATCATCATGCATGCTGATGAAGTTTCTGTCAAAGCATTGTGACATGGAGTAAAAATTGTGTGGTCCCCCTTTTACTATCAGAGTGTCATTGGGACCCTAATCTGTGAACCAAAGAAGGATGCGTAATGACTGAGATAACAGGAAGTGAACACAGGTGTTTGCATCATCGTTTACAAAAGTCCCAGTTAACAACAAAAAACAAAACACCCAGTTTTCATACTGAAATGAAGTCTCTGCTTTAGGGAGTGTGGACTGCAGGTGTAAACGATGTTTTAAAACTTAAACATATCAGTTTAGATGTAGCCCAAAGGCTCTTTAAAGTCTGTCTCCACTGAAAAGAAAAAAAAAAAGTTTCAGGGGGTGTGCAATAATGAAATGAGCATATTTTTTCTGGTCATTTTTTTTGCCACTGGTAGCTACAGCTCACCATACAGTCCACATTGGCTTAAATAATTCATACACTCTTGCTCTCCCTCGATCTCTCACTCTTTCTCCATATCGTTTTCTGTTAACCCCCCCACCTTACCCCCTTTTAGCACTTGCTTCATTTGTTTGCTCTGAGAAGCTAAATCTTGTTTGCGCATATTAATAAGTCAAGGCGGATTATCCCACCACAGCCCTGTAACATCCCTGGCCTCTCTGCTTATACTGTATTTGCGCCTGTGTGGCTGTATTTGCAGAATGCCCCCCTCCTCCATATCAGAGAGGCCTAGTGCACGAGGCTAATTAGATTAATTCTGATGCCTGTAATGATTCTTAACCATCTATTTTTAATGACTGGTGCATATCAAAGAATAGTCAAGTACGCTACCAGTGAATCCCACTCCCAGTTTGGCTTAGTCCCACTCCCACTGGCTTAGTGTTACAGTGTAAGCATGTTGCCATTGTGTGCTTGTCTATGTGTGCGCGCACATTTGTGTCACTTCAGGCTAAAGACAAATGTGTTCAGTCTGGCCTTTGCCTGCCCTCCTAAAAAAAAAGCACACACAAATAAATAAACTATTATCCATTCACAGAGATTTTTTGTGGTTGTGATATACATACTTGCAGCTGTGATTTTTCCTCAATTACTGCTGATACACATTTTTTTCATTGCTTTAAATACTGAAGTGACTGGTTTGGTTATGCAGTGAAACAGATGCAGAACAAATTTTAAAATCCACATAATGTAAACAGTATAAGCATTACCTTTATTTTTCTCTCCCTCCTCCATATGGAGTTTTTTTTGTATTTCAAAACACATGCTATTTTCCCAGAACTCCCTCTCTTGTAGTGAATCAAAAGTAAACCTAGTTCATGGTATGTCAGTAAGCATTAAGCCACGGCTTACACCTTGCCATCCCTGAGCAAGTGTTCATCAAGCCCTCTTTATGCATTGGAAATGTTGCTCATCTTTAATGGATTCATCTCAGTCTCTTCCCTCTTTCTCCGTCATAAATATTTGAGAGGCAAGCAGTTCAAAAGTGGGGAAAAGGGGGCATTTAGCAAAGCCATTTGGAAACACAAATCTTAAACGCGGGACTGTGAAGACTGAAGGAAGGATGAAAAGAAAGGCGCCCGATCACGAGGCAAGAGCTCCAAGTCATTCAGAAGAAGCCATCCTAACAGATATGCTCTCTCACTTGCTTTCCTGATTTTCACCCTGTGTTTCTTTAATTCTGAATAAATATGTGCCACTTACAACTCACACACACACACACACGGGGTATATTTCCATAAAATATTAAAGGAGGTGTTTCCTGTAATTATAGCACTGTTTGCCTCTGCCTCAAAGCCTGATCTGTAATTAAACAGGACTGCACATGCATATGCCAAAGCAAAGCACACACCTCCACACCCCCAGACACATGCGCATACACACACTCACACAAAGAGCACGGTGAAGATTAGATCGCTGTTACTCATGCTCTTGAGTTCATGCTCAAATTTGTACACGCACATTCTGAATGGTCGCATTTATAGACATTGAGGCCTGAGCAAACACACACACACAGACACACAATCCCCCCACACACATGCATACATACACACATACTTCCACAAGGCAAAAGAGTCTGCAATACACTCTTTCCCAGACACCCTATTGTGATGTTATCTCCATAACTATCCATATATTGATCCACCTGCCTCTTCTCTCCTCTTTAATTCTTAATCCATCTGCCCCGCTGCCTCCCACCTTTCACCCACCCAACCCTTATCTAATCTGGCTATGCCACTAATGGCAGCCATTCCCAGCCATGAACAAGTGCCATAATGTGCTCTGGTAAGCCTTTATGATGTGAAATGACCCTATTGATTGGCTTGCATCCCCACTGACAAAAAAGAAGTGGCGGCAGTCACTTATTACTGTTAATGAGCTGTGGGATGGGCCCTAAGTGGCACGGCACACATGCACATGAGTACTCACAAATGCACAAACACACACAAACACACGCATGCGTGCACATGCATGCTTTGCATAATTGTGTAGGCATTACTCCTACCTGTCTGTGTCCCGCCACATTTCAGCTCGTTAGCGATGGGAGGTCCCACTGTGTGGGCGGGTGACGAGCTTTTAATGGCTGCCACTTGGCATTGTCATGTCGCGTTTTCGATGACTGTTGCATCTGTTTCTATTTTTGCGTCTATTGTACACACCTGGTGTGTCTGTAATGAACAAAGAAAAAGACTGCCACTTAGTCTGACAAATGATGCCAGCGTTTGCTTTTTGAGTAAAACGTGTTTTAGCACAGAAGCCCAGATGTGAGTTGTCACAGCAAGTGTAATAAGAGTAAGTGTAATGATGGACAAAACAAAACTGGGAGGTTTGGTAAGACACCAGTATGTCAGGGCCACAGGCGTAGATCTGAGTCTGACACTATGCTGTGTAGACAGAGTGAGGGTGTATATGCCAAGCTGCTTTATGAATCAAGGGAGTCTTCGTCTTGCTTATGTGTTTGTACAAACGAGGCTTCTGCATGTTTTCCAAGCTGGCAGCGCCTCACAGGGATAATTCATGGGACGCATCCAATCAGCCGCAGTGCATGTGCGACACATGTTTTTTTATTCAATCTTCTTGTCTTTTCATCTTCCGCCACCATCAGAACGCTTCCTGCTATTTTCTTCCCAGCTCGGGACAAACGAATAACAGATGTGAGAGGTTAGAACATCCCCTCCCCTCCACCTCTCCCCTTCCCCTCCTCCTGTGCTGTGACTAGTCTGTGACAACCTTTGTCAACTTTTGTACTCTCACTCTCTCTTGCTCTTTTGTTTCCCCAAAGCCTGCCCATCCCTTGTCCGCTATGTGGGGGACATAAAGCTGCACCCATCTCCCACCCACTCCCCATGGATGACCGTGTGTCTTATTCAGAGACTGTTTGCCTATTTTTGTATGTGTGTGTGTGACCTGGATAAATTTACTAGGCACATGTAGTCGGGCCTTGTTCCCCAGGGTCGTGCCTTACACACAATGAATCAGAGATTTATTTAATTTACGGGAATGACAAGTCAGCATGGATTCAAAGAATAACTGTGTCATGCAGTCGCTTTCGCATTTCATTGAGACACATAATTTACTCCACTGGATCTCAGAAGGGGAATTGCAGTGGAAAGCAAAGTGACACACTTTCACATCGTGGAGTCATCTACAATTTAAATGTAATTTGAGTTGTGTTTTTTTTTTTTCAAAATGTTAATGAGGAATACTGAAATAGAAACTTAAAATTTCTTGTTATTGAGATTTTGATCAGAACTTGTAGCTTATATGGAATTCCTTTACTCTTTGCTATACAGCACTTTCAATGTTTAGAATTTCCCATACAAATCAATTGAGAACCTTAGTAATTAAACTATAATTCAATATATTTGCTTATTTATTAGATCCTCAAGTGAATAAATCAATGCTGTATCAGTATTGCATACTTGAAAAGATTTATTTATGCAAGGCTGTGGCTGGAACAGAGGATATAGTGGGGTGTCTGGGAAGAGTCAATATTTTCATATGTAAGCCTGTGAAATTAATGGCCTAATATCTGCAATGAGAAAGCTCGTTTTAAAGGCATAATCCTCTCTCTGTTTCTTGGGAAGACAAGAGCGACTGAATCAATGAAGGTTTAGGCTCTGGGAAATTATAACTGCATACACATCACACACACACACACACATGGTTAAATCCACAACTACAAATACAGTTTTAGTCGATGCTCTACTCCAGATCCACTGCATGAACGAGCATTCTTATATTCCATCAAGAAAATGACAACCTTTAATAATGAGCACTTTTGATTTGGTATTAATGGTCTTTTTTTATAAGATGAAAAGAGCTGATTAGATTGAAATTTACCTTGCACAACCTCATTTGCAGTATGAAGCAAAAAGCAGTGCATGACTTTGGCAGTCCTTGAAAGTAGCAATCAGTTATTGTATTAAATCCAAAAGCCAAATACGAGGCGAAACTGTACCTGCACTTTACACAGTGAAAACATATGTTGAAGGGGTGATTTAAAATTTTACTGTACTCTGTACCAGTTTAAAAAAAATATGTAGTTTGAGGATTCATTCTCAGATTCTTGTCATTTTTAGGACTCATTTTATTCAAGGGTGTGCAACTTCTGTGTATGTAACCCCTGCTCACAGTGGAAGGAGAGACAAAGGTTCTTCTGCATTCATCAAAGAGCAGTAGTTTCCTGCACACACACACACACACACACACACACACACACACACACACACACACACACACACACATATGCACACAGCGTTAGAATTAAAATGTCATTACTTAGCTGGAACAGGTGAGCTCAACAAGACAGAGGAGACAGGGAAAAGGAGAAAAAGAGAGACCAAAATGGTACTTAATTCTTTCATTATCCAAATGAATGAAAATCACATCAATTCATCAGGACAAGGCCATACATCTGCCTCAAAATTAACTCAACAATTACGTGAGGAAGCTAATGAAGGCAAGGGCTCACTGTGTTGAGAGCTCTCAGCCATCAAAAGGCTTTTGATTCCATTTGGAGGAAAGACCTCTGAGGGCAGCCTGGGCTGGCGCCAGCTGACCTTCTTTATCTGACCTCTGACCTCTGTAGTAGCTTGGGAACTGGGTTGATAGCTGATTTGTTGGTTCGCCCGATAGCCCAGGGAAAGAAAGAGAGACAGACAGACAGAGAGAGAGAGTGAGAGAAAGAGAGAAACATACAAAGAATTTGTTTTTACTGAACTTCTCAATATTCTGTGTGTTCATGACAATTACATGCTGGTTGGGTGACTTGTTAACAGCTTTGCAGCCTCGCATTGACCCTGCACTCATGCAAAGCGAGTGACAACACTCTGTCTCTACACCATGTTTTAGTATCCATAGGAGGCCAGAGTGGATGAGAAAAATAGGAAGAATAGGGTTGTAGGGGGCATGTAGAGGACAATCATTAGACTGCACAGAAGGTGGGATTAGAAGAGGCAGCTGGGTGTGAGAAGAAGAAGAGCGGGAACATTGGCGGTCCCCGAGCATCTGGCAACGCGTCGCAGGGAGCCACGGTCCCTGTCATTAATAGTGATGAAATCATTTAAGCCATCAGGACTAAACGAGCCAGTTAAGAGACACTCAACGTTACAATTCTGTCTTGAGACGAAAAGACATTGCCTGTGCGCACTGCTGGCAATGGCTCACAGGATGTGCGGACTACATTAACTGTATGATTCCCCACCCAATGATGAAGATAAGTTTGAATTTAAGATTTACTTCCTGCGTGTATGAGGGATAAATATCAGTAAGAATAATTGGACTGATATTTTTGTTTTAGTTTAATGTTCTGAATTTGAATTATGTGGTCAGTATAGACAGTGAACGTTGTCAAAAATCTGCAATTTTTGATGACGTTACAGTAAGTAGTATGAGTGGTATAAGCAGGCTTGTACACAAGCCACAAAATTTTACTTACAGAATGCTTTTAGTTTGTGGCAACATCTGGTGAGAGGAATGGTAGAACACAACAGACGTAAAAGCAGTATGATGAAGACTAACTAAGATAAGTACTGATGTAAAATTAGAACTGATGAGGTGCTTTTGGATGAAATAGAGAAAAGCTGTGTTGACATGCAAAGCACATGAGGGCTGACAAACATTATAAGCTTACCACGAAATGAGCACAACAGTACTTGTGGCGTTTTTTTTTTTTTTTTTTTTTTTTTTTTAAATATCAAGTTTCAGCCTCAGCAGCAGCAGCAGTAGCAGCTCTGTTGAAACACTTTCAATAACAAAAAGGTCAATTAGCAAGTCAATGTATTACCTGTAATTCTATGCTACTCTGGTCATATGTATTATGCATATTTCTTTTGATTCCACAGTGAGGGGAACAATAACTGTGTGTAATTCTGGATGTAACAAGTTGGTGGAATCAAGCAACAAACTGTATTATCGGTGCGCCACAATTTACAAGAGATGTGCCATCATTAGAGCTATAGTGAGTGGAGAACCAAACCACTGGCTAAATCTGCCATGAAATACTAGACTGCTGCAATAAAACCTGAGCATCTGCAACAAACTGGAAACAGATGAACCCTGTCAAGGATACATTGTGCCCCCCCCAACCCACCCTCCCTCATTCTTCCTTGTTTCCTACAAGGCTGTGGGTCTTCTCTAGATAAGTGGTGAGAATGGTGATTTTGTGCATAATTACGCGTGTTGATGTGTGTGCACAGTGCACAGCATGTACTGATAATATGTGTGCATGACAGTGCGCATACTGGTGTATGCTTGTCGGCCTTTATGTGTATCATGTTATGGTCTACACAAGTACAGAGGCCACAAAAGAAATCCATTGCCAACAACAGCACAGCTACTGGCAAGGAGCCATACCACCCCAGAGGCTTATGGGATAGGGTTTACAACCAGAGATGGAGTGTAGGAGGGTGAAATCGGCAAGGGTCACCCTGTGTTACACTGTATACAGTGTCCACTTATTCCTCTGAACAAATGCCTATCTGGAATTCTATATTTCTCACATTTCTCAATAATGACTTTGTTTTCATTTTGTACATGTGTAGACAAAAAGCAAAACGCGGCCTTTAGGTTACTCTGCATTTGTGGTACATATCAGGTTATTAATACCAAGCATTACATTGATGTAGAGCAGAGTACCAGAGATTTATAGACTATATTAGGAGTCAGACGAGAACATTATGGTGCTTATTGTGAATTAGGGCATGGGCTCTCTGCCTTGTTTGCTCCTGGGGAGAGGTCATGATATCCTGTTACTTCCTCATACCCCTCACTGAAAGGGGACAAGTGTGCTTTTTCCATCTCAGTCCCAGACAACTTATTTCCAGTGTGTTGGGTTTTTGTTATATAACGATATTTGATCAGTGGAGGGCTACGCCAAATAGCTGGTTACACTGTACAGATGTACAATGGTGATTGGTTTATTAGCCTTATAAGCGTAACGATGTGGCGTGTTTGCCTTTTTGGCAAAGCGGACTAAAGTAGCTGTTGCATGAAAGGGCTATGCTTTTTTGGTGGTTCTGTTTGATGATGTGTTATTTTGTGGCAATTCATCTGAGTCAGTGTTAATAGTCAACATACATTTTCTGGTGGTATAAATGTAGAATTTGAACCCAGAGCCAGAAACCACTATATTTACCACTGAACCAACTGCTCTCCATCTCCTTTGTCTTGTCATCCTTTTCTTTCCCTTCTCTCCGCTGAGCATCAGTGCTGCCTTTCGTCAGTGGCACTGTCGTCTATTGACAGAGCAGTACATTCTAGACATATCTGGGGGATTAAGTTGCAAATTTAAGCAATGGGAAAATCAATGTGTTCCTCTTTTAATTCATGAGAAAGGCTGTCACTGACACAGCAGGGAGATGTGGCCTTGTAGATCACATTCATCCAGGAAAAAGCAGAGCAGGAGGAGGAGAGCAGCGTCTTTTAAATCTCTCCATCAAATAGGGGCTAGGTTGATGGTGAGAAAAAAAAAAGCCTCAGTTTCTACCTTTATCGGTGACAGTCATCTGACGGATCACATTCACAGACTGATTGTTAAGAAAATTTTAACGTGATTACACTTTCATTTTTCATGACCAGAAATAAGATTTTTTTTCACAATGTCAATTCCGGGACGGGAGTGTTTCTTGTCTTTTAAGTCCATGTACTCAGCAGTGTTTGGAGAGGGTGCAGCAAAAAGTACTACCTAGACTCTCAGCCAATAAAAACAGGTATCTGCCTGAACAGATGTATAATTTTATTGTCGCCAGAGTTTTTTTTTTTTCATGAAACACAGAGAAATTACCCAACCCTTTTGTTTTCATCTGCAAAGATTTCAATCACAAATTCTGACTCAACAAACATTTGCTTAAACTTTTACCACCAGCAGTTAAGAGTGCAGCATGTAAAATATCTGGTGGCAAAAGAGACACAATTATAATTGAAAAAAAAAAAAAAAGCACGGTTTCCCTCAACGCAAGTCACTTTTAAGTAAAGTCATCAGTTCGCCATGTTTTATGACTCCTGAACAAGTTCCGTACATCTCCATGTTCCCCTGTCTCCCCTGCTGACTTCAGGGAATTAGATTTTTTTAATGAACAGTTCAATATCTAATTCATTAAAGTGGCTGTTTTATTTGATGCATTTTCCTTACTCCAGCTGAACCAAGGGAGCAAGCCTGGGTGTGTGGGGAGAAGGGCCTGTTGATGGGTGTCAGTTGTTCACACAAAGTGTGCAGTGTATGTGCCTGCATGTGTCCCTTGGAGAGACTCGGGGGCTCCGGTCGATTGTGGCTCCTCTGCATGGGGCTGAGAGTGGGAGTTTTACTCTGTTTGACTGCTGAAGGACGGGAGCTGTAATTGGCCTTGGACACACTCTCCCTCGTTATTAGAGGCAGGCCAAGAGGCAGACTTAACAATCGGTGTGGGGCGCACTGCCAGTGCTTTCTCTTTTTCTCCAAGCGTCTATCTGGCAGAAAAAAAAACATAAGCAGGCACGTTATGTTTCAGCGCTATATTAAAAATGTCGCCCATGGCTCTGTTTTGTGTGTGTATGTATCCTCTGCTGCTCTGTAATTAGTATGTCGCTCATTTAGCAGCTCCTCCGTATTCCTCTCTGACCAACTGCCTGATCATTGCATCTCACACACTCTACACAGACACGCTCGTACTGATCCAAGACACACGCAGAGACAGAGAGAAGAGATACAGTTCATCTTCAGAAATAATAGAAACATGTATTGCATAATATACAAAAACAAGGAACATGATCTACAGTAGGTCAAGAAGCGAAATATGTGTTTTAAAGTGAAACAGAGGGCCTTGGTAAAATATGAAAGGGCCAGAATAAGAGAGGAAGGGACTCCCTGGTGGAAGCCTGGAGGAGGTAGGGGGGCAGCTGGAGATGTGTCAGGTGCCTGCCTCTTTGCTGGGCAGTGTTGTTACACCGAGGGCAGTGCCACAAGTCCGAAAGTATTGATTTCTCTCCTTGTCAAGAGGCAGAGAACTGTCATGTGAAGTACACTGACCTTGGCACACACACTAAGACAACTATTCCCCCTGGTCCCCCATGGCACAGAGAGAAGCAGATGCAAGACATAGCAGCGGTCAGCAACAAACAAGAACGAGCAAAGGTCTCCAACAAGGGGGGGGGAGGGGTGGGCAGGAGAAAGGAAAAGATGAGGTGAGCTCGGGAGGAAGAGAAGAGAAGAGGAAAAAGAGAGAAGAGGTAGCAGGAAGAGAAACAGAGAAAAAGAAAGGGGGTGGGGGTGGGGGCAACAGCCAAAGCCAGGGCCAGTTCCCCTGAGTTGTCTCTGGGCAGCCCAGTGTCTGGTTATCACGCTGTTTGAAATGACAATGGCTTGACTTGTATTTTCCTCCTGAGACCCAACTCAGATCTATAAGCCGGGGGGTGGGTGTGGGGTGTGGGGTTGGGGGGGTTGGGTGTGTGGTTGTGTGGGTTGTTGTGGGGGGCAATAGAAGAGCAGAGAACAAAAAAAGGCTGGTCAGGGAAAGAGATGATAGCGGTGGGAGAGGGAGGTAGGAAACAGTAGAAGAGAAAGCTTTACAACAAGAAAAGTGAAAAGGGGGAAGGAGTGAGCGATTGACTCCTGTCTCCATATCACTGCTGCATTTGCAGCCTTTGAGATCTACAGAGAGAGACAGAGAGGAAGGAAGAGAAAGAGAGCAGCAACAGCAGCAGCGGCAGCTCAAGTGAAATGTTTTTCATGTGGAAGCTCCATCACGACTTGACAACAAAAAGGGCTCCCTGTCACCTGCAGCTACACGGCGGGGCTCATCCCCAGTCACTGCAAAGCGCAGCGCTGAGAGACAGACAGTGAAAACACAGCGTACAAAGAGCTCTCCTTGGGTTAGATCAGGGTGACAGACACTTAAGAGACCCGGCTTTAGTCACACATCTCTCGCCTCAGCTCAGGGTATTTTGCTAACAAGCTCAGCAGCAAGTTCCCTCTCTTGAACACTGATGCTCATGAATAAAGGCCACTTCTTCATGATGAAGAGTTCTTTCTGTAGTTGTGAGGGAATCTATTCCCAAAGTCTTCTTTTGGAGGAATCTGAAATATTCTGAAAGAAGTCGAGCCCTAATTGAATTAGCTGGCTTATTAGTGTTAGACATTGTAAGCCTGGCTATAAGTAAGGAAATGGGGACTTGGGAAGTGGATTTAAAGAGCAGTGTTGGTTTTGGTTCTAATTTTACACTCTCCTGATACGCATTATTCCCCTTAGCTGCAGTTAGAACCAGATATGGTAATGCTAATAATATGTGTGCAAGGAGGTTTAAGTGGCTCTCTCACCTCAATAGACAGGCCTGGGAAATAGTTGTCTTTAAACCCAGGTGCTAGAGCTTCATCAATGGTTCAGAGGCATTATTTAAGGGTGAAGCAAAAGCAGTGGTGTGAATTAAAGAAGATAGAGAGTATAGAGTGTGTCATTAGACAAAAACAAAACAAAACAAAACACACAGACAATGAGAGTTAGACTTCCATTTAAAGATAAGAATATGAAAGAGCATTCTACATCTCCCTCTTTGTCTTTGTCTCCTCTTTGTCTGTTCGCAATCCTCTTATTTCCACATGTCTTTAAGGAAGAACATACACTAAGCACACCTTTGGCTAGAATTCTGTTTAGCAGCCTTGATACAGATTTTTGCTTCTCTTAGTCTGCCTTAAATTGGTCAAATCTGATCTCTAATTACTTGTCCTTTCATTATCTTTGTGTGTTAAATCCAAGGGCTTTACCAGTATTATCTTTACTCAATGAAAGAAAGAAACAGTCTTTGATCACAATGCGCTTTCTGCACAACTTAATGAATCTGTTTCATCTCTCTTTTTGACTTTCCTTCTCTGTTGTCAATATTGCCCTTCTTCGTGCCCCGAGAACACAGTTTCTAAAAAGTACAACTCCTTGGTTTGGAGCAGTATATTAAATAATAATGCAGACGACTACTGAGATTTTATTAATCAACTTTTTCAGTGAAAATGAAGGTTTTTCTGCATTTACCATCCCATCAGGTCAGCGAAGTGTTAAAAGTAGCTGACACACTAGTTAACTTGATCTTTCACCCCATGTTGATTGTCTGCTTCCTTTGGGAGCACCTAAGGAACATTGTGGCTTTTACCAAATCACCATGAGTGCTCAGACCATTAAAAAACACTGAAACACAAACATTGGCATTTATTGCAGCCCCCCCAAAAAATAAATTGGGGCAACTGGCAGCTAACAAATGAATAAATGTCAGCCTCCACAATTAGCCTTCGCTCTCAGTGGGTGCATAATGGATCTCACTACACAAAACGATTACGTGCCACTTGAGATGATGACAGCTTGTGCTAAAAGGAGCTACTTCACCCACTTAGTCAGCTCTCTTTGGGGGTATCGCACCTTTTGTATCTATGGTGAAAAGGGACATGCCAGTGAGGCTTGTGTGCCCCTCATCCTTCCCAGGTGCCAGAGGGCATAATGCCAAGCGAATGCCTCAGCTGACACATGATAAACCAGTGGACAGGTGACCAATGTGAAGGAGACAATTCTTTGAATTCCAGGCACGCCAACACAGAGCCTATGGGTCATTTTCACATCTTTCAAATCAAGGAAGAATAAACAGATCATCAGTTGCACTGATGTCAACCAAGGAGCAAAAAGGTTAAACCTTTTGACAATATGCAGGCAGCCCTTTTTCTCTCTGCTTTTCGTTGTGGCTGAAATTTGGGAGTGACATGAAAATGAAAATGAATTCAGAATAATCCAAGTTGAAAGGGATTATTTAGCATCACACCAATTTTTATAATAAGATGAAGAAAAAGGTGATAAAATACTGATTCCTTAAACCAAACAAGACCATAGAGGTGGGAAAAAAACTATATATAAAAACTGGAATTTTTATAAATGTAATCATATTATATCAAGTTTGAGATTTGAACTGTCTCCTCAATCAAAGGCAATGGATGCTTTAAAAGAGTGACTGAGAAAGAAAGAGGCACAAAGAGAAAGAAATGTCTGAGAACATAATCACCTCAGCACACAACACATGTATTTCTTTTCTTTCCATCCTCATCTGACTTCTTTTTTTTTGCCCTGTTCTTGTATCTATCCCATGTATTCCCCTCTGCCCATGACATACTGAAAATTCCTGGTTAAGTGCTGTTCTGACATTAGCTGAATGTAGTCACAGCATTTGGCCTGGGGACAAATGCTGGAAAGGCCCTATAAATATGGATGCCACCCACCCCTCCTCTTTTTCTCCTGCTCTCCCTCGGCTCCCTGATGAGTTTGCATGTGTCTGTGTGTGTTTGTGTCTGGGTGGCACGCCGCTTGCTCTGTCACACCATGTCCCTACTGTTTGTTTACTCACACTGACAGAGATACACTCGCTTGCTCTCGGCGCTCTCCACCTACGCCTGCTAACCATGTGCCAAAGAGCTTGCTAATGCTCCAGCTCCTCCTATAAATAATGGATCCACCAATGCCAAGCAGCTACCTAGCGCCGCAGCCCCAGATGTCTGAGCTGTTTCATAGGCTGATGAATCTGTTAGCCTGCATGTCATTCTCATACTCTCACACAGAGTATGTGAGTGTGATGGGAGTGTCACTGTCACTTGCTGTTACATCGCAGGGCACTGTACGCAGAGAGCTTGGCGCTGTTTGTGAATGATGCCAGCCAAGCCAGGCACCTTCCTATGTGCCTATCTCTGCCTGTGGCAGGCTCTGTGGCGGCCCTGTGGGCGCCCCGTGACTGCACTGATGCCAGCACGTGCGGAGCTGCAGAGAGGGCCTCCGTGGGGAGGAAGTGGGCCATTAGTAGAGTCCTTGCCTGAGCATTTTACTCCACTTCAGTACACATCACAGAGGGCCGCCCTCTCACTAACTAGCTAACATATGCTAATTAGCCTGGTGACGGAGCTCCTTGCTTATTTGTAGCAAAGCTGGCTGGGAGAACATGGCGAAGGACTGACGCCACTTCATTAAGTTTTCTTTTATCCACTATAGTTTATCTCACAATACATTTCAGATGTTGTACAGCAGCTCAGCGTTTTGGAGTAGCTGGATGATATGAACATATGAAACCATTATGCCACAGTCAGAGTTCCGTCTTATTTGTAAACTTGGACTGTTGGCTGACACATCACTGCTTGGATAGGCATCTAACATAAATAAAGTTTTCTTACGTTCTAGATTAGTAGCCTATGGCGTGTGGTCTGCTCTCCTACCAACACAGCTTTCCTGCAACGTCTTCATTTTCTAGAAACAAGAACAACCACAGCCTTAATGAAACTTAATGATGATAGTCATAACACAATAATCCAGTGGTCTGGAAAACTAATCAATGCGTCTTCTCTCCTTCCCCTAATGACCTGTGAAAACAAAGCAATAAAAAGGCGGTGTGTGTTTATTTTGGCCAAAGCAACAGGCTGATAAGAAGGGCTGGTTGATTAGTGCTGAGCAAAGCCAAAACGGTCACAGAGATTAGGACACACAAAGCTAATGTCACCACAGAAAGCGAAGGTGTGTGTGTGTGTGTACGTACAGTTCAGGAACTCTCCTCTCCCTGGAAATTTTAGTGGCCGATTAACTAAAATTAATTCATTCTACCAGGTGTGTCATCTATGTGTTAAACGGACGAGAATTTCCTGTCTGATGTCTGTAAACTATAATTTTCCTGTTACTGTAACTCCAGTCAGTGGTTCAAAGTTGCTCATCTCAGTTATGCAATGATAAACACATGTTGTGTCCCCTGTGTGGTGGCCTGCTGCTGCAGCCCTTGTTTTCGCTGTTAGTCTCTGGTTGATTCCTCAGACACCGCACATCACTGAGGTGAGTTGTGTGTAGATCCGGGATACAAAGGTGCCTACAAAGTGGTGCAAAAGAGGAGTTCCTTCGATCAATTTTTTAACTATATATATAATTTTTTTTCTTTTTTTATTTAAACGGATTTGTGATTTCAACAGTTTATTTTACAGCAAGATAAAAAGATATGGGAAAGAAGGAGGTATAATATTTTGCTTTCTCGGTGTAGAGGGAATTTAAACAACAACAAAAGAAAAAGATAAACTGAGAGAAAAGGAGACGCTCACTGCTTTGCTTTGGATCAGCAGCTATGGCATGCTTTCTCAATGCATACTATACTTGCTGCTGTTACAAATAAAAATTAGTCAGTACATAATTACAACACTGGAAATCATATGTACATGTGTTACACAAACACTCAGAGGAAAACACCACTTCAATATCATTCTCACGGGCCCAAACTGAATACATGTCATGCATATTATATTAGGACACAGACAAATTCAGAAATTTTCAGAGTTAAAAATGATTAAACAAGCTCTGTAATAAATGTGTTTTTTATTCCCTGGTCAGATCATCTGAATACCTAAACACACAACACACTTCATATGGCAACACGGGAGATCAGTGTCAGGTGGATTACATGGAATGATGGGGTGATGTGTCTTTTTTTCCTGCCTGCTGGAGAGCCTGGTGTCCTGATTAAAAATTTCAGCTCCACTGCCTTTCTAATTAATTAGCGAGGCCACTCAGAGGAGCGCTGTGGACCAATTAGTCTCTAGCAAGCCAATGATGCCTATCGCTACAGCATCACTGTACAGCTGTCGCTCCCTACTCAGAGGACGGCTGGGGATGGACCCTCAGGTGCTCACGCGGGTTCACGCAGCAGCAGTGTGCATACATCAGATGTATGCGCACACACACACACACAGCATAATAATAATAATAGCAAAAGAAGAGATAGATACAAAATGTGTTGTCAAACAATTATTAAAAATATTTCTTGGACTGACCTCATCTCCATCTAATAAAAATTCTCATAAACAATAATATATCTTTGAAGCTATGAGAAATTGATATTTAATTAATTAATAAGGAGCAGCCCTCATACTAACCTGCAGAGTTTGAGTTTTTTTACTCACTTTCAATATATATTGAATCCTTTTGGATTTTTCACTGCTGGTTAGACTAAATCTGATGAAATCATCAGATATTAACAATACAGCAATTTACAGTAGATTCTGGGAGGCTCACAGTTTGGCTTTTTCTTCGTGCCTTGTTGAGACTAATTGTGGGGTACAGACTCACGCAACTGTAGTACTACGAATTTGCCTGTCCTATTTCAACCTACACTGCTTCACACTAAAAATAGTGTGGCTTTGAGAGTCACCTGAATTTGCAAAAATGCCACCTGAAAAAGAATAGACCTCTGCCATGCTTCTCTGCCCTGCATGTTAACAACAGAAGCAACTGAAATAAGATGGACCAGTTGTTTTTTTTTTCCCTCTGTCTGACGTTGTATTCATCCTGCATGCTGACCACAGGGCTGGGTGGGGAGAGGTTGGGTGGTGGTGGGGAGATGTCTGCATTTCTGTGGAGAGGTGGCAGGGTTTGCTGACTTTGTGAGAACGGACTAGTTATAAGACAGAGGAAGCTCATTTCCACTTCAAGGGGACGTCTGAAACATGGCATCAGCAGGCCTCTCCGTTAGCTCTCACATTCACTTGCTGTACACTCGCACATGTGTGTTCGTGCTTAAATGTATGTGTGTGCATGTATGCACACACTCCCACTATCTGATCATCTCACATTCGCAGATACTCCTAATGTCTCCCCATCGCCTCCTTTTCCACAGTCTAATGTTTATTCGTAGTTGAACAAAATGCGCTGATACAGTTTTTCTTCAAGACTAAAAAACAGCCAAAAGCTAAAAAAAAAAAGGAGGAACTTCAAAGCCCCCCATGGTGGTGGGTACACATTAATGAACACATCACACATTTCACACACGCAAACACACTCAGAATGTCCTGCGAATAATTCACTTTCTCTGAAAGTTTAATTACTAAGTGGATTTTGGATTGGCACGCTTGATCATAAAATAATGTGTCTGGATTTGCTTATACAGCACAGACACTCACAAGCACAAGTCACTCTGCAAGCACAAACAGTCAATACCATAGTGGCTGATTAGTATGAGAAGAGGAGATGAATATTGGAGAAGGACTCTAAGGAGCTACCCATGAAACATGGAGAGGATGTCAAAGCATTTTGTTCCCATCTTGTTCATTAGATTTAACTCAGGCTAGTGGATGTTGAGAATGTTTTTAAGTGCACTCACAATCAGACGCACACACTCCAACAAAAAAGGTACACTCAGAAAACAAAGCTGCTGGAAACAGTTGTAGTTATTAGAGCGGTGTGTCTGACATTTTGTCGACATAAGTAATTAATTTAGCCTTTCTATGGGGAAAGTCCAAAGAGCCCAATTAACATGGCTAATATTGCTGCATCGTGTAAAAACATTTTTTTTTTTTTTAAATACAGAGGGAATATTCAAATGACTTGCCTTCATTATTCAAATGTATAAGCAAAGTCATCACTGGGGAAAGAGACAAGATGGGATTCGCACTGACAGGAACAAGAAAATGATAATCAATCTTTCATTTCTGCAAAGCAATCAAATAAAGAGCATTTTTGCTTTATTATTATCTGGGTTTTACTTATTTGAATCATCTGAAATTTTTAGGTTTCTCACATTCCCTCTCATTCTGCAAAAGAAATTTGAAAGCTTATTGTTTTGTAAATAATACATTGATTAAATGCTATGGTGTACTGATTATTTCACAGGAAGAAAACCGCATATTTTGATATCATGGCAATTTGCTTGCACCATCTTAAAAGCAGTTTAGTATTTGATTGAAATTACAAAGTAAGTCAGGGCTTTAGAGAGTTTTTGACTTTTACAGTTGGTCCAGTACACATGCTCAGACAGGAAGCCAGGCCAACACTCACTCAGCTGCCAAATCCCACGGCTTTGTATGCAACATGCTGTAAAAACAGAATCAGACGAATAATAGTCTTAATTCAGAGAGTGAAAATGTAAAGGTCAGTGGCAGGAGTGGGGGACTTTTTTTTCTTTTAAGACTATTTAAATCTGTTTTTACAGATTGCCATTGTGGTACTTTGTTTTCTATTTTCACGGCTTGTTCGAGTATTTATTTTCTAGCAAGCTCAGAGGGCCCCACTAGTGCAAGGCCTGGGCTCTTGGCTCTACTCTCCCACTCATATAGCTGTAACAAAGTCAATATTACAAAGAGGTAACACATGTCGAGGTATGCTTCAGGCTTGCCCTGGCGTTGTGATCCTGGATTGGGACACACATACACTCATTCAAACACACACATACACACTGTGTAAAAGAATACATGTACTTAATAGTAGGAAGCCTACCTCCACGAGGAAAAATGTATCCCACTTATTTCATCCTTTTTCAAAATTATTCTCTGGTTGAAGCTGGTTTTCACACATGTGAAGTTGTTCACAGGCACACGCATGTGTGTGTGTGTGTATAAGAACTCCTTCTGCCACACGTTATGTGTGAGTGCAAAGTACTTGTTGGTTTCTGTGTTTTCACATAAATTTTGAGTGCGTGTGTGTGTGTGGTTCAGTTTGTTTTGTTTTTCCCTTACTTCAGCACATCTGAGAGAGCTTTTCTGGAACTCCTGAGCCCTGTCCAAACAAAGATGGCCGAATGAGAAGGATGGAGGGGAGGTGGATCAGGGTGTGCATGCATGCGTCTGTATGTCAATGCATGTGTGTGTGCGTGTGTGTTTGTGATTTTTCAAGTAAGCTGGGACCAGAAGGGCCTTGCGAAAAAAACCAAGGGGAGGGAGAGAAAGCCGAGCCCCTGAGAAAGGCAGCTGGAAACACGGAGACTTGCGGTCTTTCGCTCCCCAATTGCTCTTCCTCATAACCCCCCACCCCTCTCTCTCCCTGGCCCAGCTGCACTCAGATGTGTCTGCCTGGTCCATCCCCCCACCCACTGCCCTCCCCTCACCTCTACACTCCCAAGCTCAATGCCACTGCCAAGGAGAGAGAGAGAGAGAGAGAGGGAGAGTGAATGAGAGAGTGTCGCAGCTGGTAATACTTACTGGCCATTTTACCGCGGTAAAGGCATGAGATTCATTAGCCCAGGGCCTGCGTGTTTTGTGCTGAGTAGCGGCCGTGTTATTGTTAGGATGTGGTAAAATTATAAATATGGGGGGTGATGGGGGATTTTGGTGGTAGGTGGGGGGGTCTAAATGGAATGGGCAGAGAGTAGAGAGTGTGAGTTGGTGGGGGGAGGAGGAAGAGGAGTGCATGCCACTCATTAACTCCTCTGCCACAATCTTGTTTCTCATGATTGGGTGGCAATAAAAAAGTCTGTCACAATTTGTCAAAGTTAATGACTCAATGGCACACAAGCACTCAAGGCTGAAAGACACGCTAACATATGTCGAATTAGTCAATAGCTTTATAATTGCAGGAATAAGGATTTCAGTTTTAGCCAAATGGAGCGGACTTAGAGGGTCCTGAGAGGGAATTTGCAATTTGTTCAGGTCGATTGCAAAATGGCAATCACTAAGGCTTGGCATTGCTCTCCGCATGCAATTGTAAGACTCTTTGTTTTGCCTGCTTCACATTCTCCCTCCCACCTGTTTGAGCTTTGTCTGTGTCTCCTTTGTGACCTGTGACTCTGGATCAGTGTCTAGCCTCCACTTCAGCCCCTCTATCTTTGAACTTTGTAAGACTGATAAAGACGAAAGCACCCAGATGGACTTTTCCTTTGGTCTACCGTCTCCCTCCCTCTCTCTCTCGCTGACCCAACACACACAGCACACAGACACACACACACACACGGAGTCAAGACATTCCTCATTTCTCTCCCTCACTGCATGGCTTTGGGAGTGACACACTTGTCACTGCAGTAATGTAGCCATTCGTTAAATACTTTCTGTCTCTCCCTCCCCTCTACTGCTGTATATCTTGTTTTGTGTCCTATTTTTCTGTGTCACTTGTGGACCAAGAGACTGTAAATACTAATGGAAGATGCAGATTTTTCTTGGAGTGTTGTGTCTAAAGCGGGAACTACCAAACTGAATCAGGAGCAGCCTTCTCGCTATGCTGGCTGAGGTAAATAACTGAATGCCAACACATTGCAGATTGATTTAACTTTTTTCTTGTTCTTCTTTTGTTGATAATTTGTAATTTCAAGAAAAAGGTAAAATACAAGTACATGGAGCATTGGTCTGAAAATAATCTGAACCCCTGGTTCAGCAATAGCTTATACATAGTTTTGTATTTCCACAGCTGCTGGGTGTGCAGGCCCAGGTGTTTACAAGTAAACCGCCATGCTGACACACTGTTTGAGCAAAACTCAGAGGAAAGAAACAAATATTATTGCCCAGTCGTGTGTCTTGAAAACCAGCCAATCTGTCTACAGTAGTGTTCGGTTTAGTTGAAAAAACACATATACATAATTTGGAGATTGCTTACACACAATTAGTGAAGGCTTTTTTACATTAAAAAATGGTCAAAGAAAATAAAGAGCTATTGGCAAGATTAAATCTAGGAGCTCTTCCAGGATTTCTCTGGCTGGGAGGGAGCTTGAGTAGGGGAATTCACTGTGTGAGAGTGTGGGTGTTTGTGTGCGTGTGTGCACATGTTTGCATGACAGGGAATGTGGGAGAGTGTGGGCGCTTGTGTGTGTGTGTGTGTGTGTGTATGTATTTGTGTATGTGTGTGTGTAGTTCAGGCGGCAGAGTCCCACACTGCAGACTAGTGTAATGACTAAATGTCAATTTGGGGTAATCTCAGTAGTGTTTGCCTCCTGTCGTCAAGCTGCTGTTAAGACTGAACCTTGTGTGTGTGTGTGTGTGTGTGTGTGTGTGTGTCCTATTGCCTACGCCAAAAAAATTATCGCCATGGAGATGTCCCCGCATAGAGAGAGGTCAGTAATATGTCTAGGCTCTGACTAATACTTTCTGTTTGTGTTAGGGTGCAGATGGAGGGGGAGTTAAAGAGCAGACGATGTGGGTCATCTTCTCTCTAGTCTTTATTTCCTAATACCTCCACCGATGACCCCCCCCAAGCTCTCTTCTATCTTTTCGACAGTCCCCTTCCCCTTTTTTCTCTTCCTCTGTTTTCTCTGTATTTTTTACTCTTTCTCAACTAAAAACAGTTTGGTTGCGCTGAATGTTCATGTCGCTTCCTTGAGTTTTGCGATTGTTGCAGTGTGGACTTTCACTGAGGGATCTGTATTTTGGCAGGGGTGATCAGAGTGCAGGTGTCAGATCTGACAGGGAGTAGACCTTATCTGGCGTGGCTCATTCCCTCTGATAGGCTGAAGGTCAGAAGAGAACTAGTATATATTGACAACAATGGTCTCATTTATTTTTTTTCCTTTCCTGTCCACACAATGGGCTGAGATGAGGAAGTGTGTCTCCGGACAATAGAAAGCCTTACAAGTTGTGGGGTGATTCCAGGGGTTTATTTTGTTTTATTTTATTTTTAATTTACTCATTGAGCAGAAATAAACTTTATCTATTTTTGGTGTCTAAAAATTTGAGGATTTACAAATTTATATTCAATGTTTTGGGGTAGATTGAAAAGTGAATCGGTCACCTTCAACACACGGTAGGTTTTTTTTTTTTTTTTTTTTGTCAATACTCGATAATTAATAAGACAATTTATAGACAAACTGAATAATCCTGGACCGGACTGGAGAATGCATGTGGAACTTGTCAGGCCAATCAAAAAACATTTGTATATTTGTCAGAAAAAAATTGATTTTTCAGATTTGGAGGCCCACAGAAATATTAGCAGGAATAGATTGGACAAAAGAAAATCAACTGCAAGCAGTTCAAGAGTGGTAGGAAACTATGTATTAATATGCCTTTTTGTTATTTAGTTGAAAAGAAAGAATAAAACAGTGCAGTTATAATAATGCTAATAGTAATAAACTTAAAAGTTGCATCTGACAGAAGAAAATCTGATTTGGAAGATCTAACCTGGTATCTGCAGCTCAGCATCACCTTTTCCATTTCTGCTTATCAACTCTCCTCTGGCTCCTCCACCTTTACTGTAGCATTTCTTCCCCATCTTTTTGATACACCAGCTTACCTGACCCCCACCCACTCACTGCTGCGCCCTTGCTATCTCACTCCTCTACCTTTTCAATAACTTTCCCTTCGTTCTATCTTCCAGTCTCCCTCTAGCACACTCTCTTTGAACCCTGCCTTGTGTCTTTGGACCCAGAGGTCTGTCACTGGGCAGATGGTTTGATCTTTGGTTAGGGAAATGCTTTGAGGAGAGCTGAGAGGGGCCAAGGCTCAGGACTGCAGGCCTCCATCTGGATCTGCTGACTACATTCGAGATAGGGGAAACTGCTGCTCCGTTGATGCTTCAGTATTTGAACTGACAGTGTAGTCCAGTGTTAACAGTGAGGTTCAGCTTTCATACTGCATAGGCTGCAGTGACTGAGAGCATGGCATATGATAGTGAGATCACAAAGTTGTGTTTCTGGTCTGGTACAGTGCTAATATGCTCCTACTCTCTCTCAGTTGTTTCACAATATCAAAGCCAGCTGGGTCCTTTATCAGTCCACTTCATAAACAAGCATGACGGTCCTGAAGTATGCACACATCTATTCATTATGTGAATGAGTCAGACTACAAGTTTCGTCGCTGATCTGATTTGAAATTTTGGGGTGGGTGTCATGGTCATTACTTGCTTTGACTGTCTCAAACCACACAGAAGAACTAGGAATGTTGGAAAGAGAAAGTTTAAGTGTTTGATTCACGACCAATCACATGGGTGTTGTGTGTGTATATATGAAGTCGTGCGGAGAATGAGTCATATCTGACAGATGACAAACACTGAAAGACAGAATTGGACCTCTGGTTGAAGTCAAAATTGGATGTAATCTGGAATGATAACTAATCACAGATATCACTGTTTGTTTAGATTCTCCAGTTGTGAATTTGTATGTTCCTGATTAATGATTCTTATCGATGATGACTGTGCAATTTCCTCAGCTGTACACACAAAAGATTGAAGCAAGGATTTGATATGACAGATGACATCAAGAAAGTCTCGGCAGTAATGTGATCTGATTCAAACCAGCCTTGGTATAATTCTCCAAAACATCTGACACTTCTGCTTTTGCAGGCTTGAACAAACGATGAACTTTTCAGTCTGTGGTCAGCAGGACCCAACGCTACTACATGAAAGCGCAACAAGACAGGGAGGTCCTGCTAAACAGCTGAAACTTGTTTCACGTTTTCACAGACACAATATGTTGACAGAACAATGAAGTTCAGACAAACCTCACTGTTCACTGGTCTTTACTAAATAATGTTTATTTACCTCACTCATTTCTTAACATAATTGTCTAATCTGGCCTCTTTCAAATTCAAGCTAAGTAGTTTACACTATCTTACTAAAATGCCTTTAAAAAGAGTTAAATCCAAACATTGGTATAGTTTGGAGTTTTGTTTTGTTTTTTTGTTTTTTTTTACATACATTTGAGATACATTTACTTACTGGCAATAAGTCTTAAAACTTGTCAAGTTGCAAAGACCATTAATTGAGGGTGCGTGCAAACAACAGACATGGCTGCTCCCATTTGTTTGACTTAAAGAAAGGAAAAAGGAAAAAGGAGAAGAAGAAAAGAGAGGGGTCCTAGGTCTGAACATGAATACATGAAAACACATGCTTCTCTTCTCCTTCTGTAATCCACCAGGGACTCACGCCCCATTTGGTTATCATTAGCATAGCTCTGGTCGCTCTGCCCCGTGTCAAAGCCCAGACGCACAGCTGCACAAAGGACAGGGACCTCTGGCTATGTGACTGCCAGCCGCTGGGCTCAAAACCAGAAGTGACATGGAGGATGGGCTTTGCACTGTGGGGACTCTAGAATTAAGACTATCATTTTCTATCGACTAGCCCTGTAAAGTGCAGTGGTGTTTTAAGCTTCAGTCAGCGTACAAGCGATTAATCATTGTTTATTTTGTACTGCTTTGTAAGGCAAGAACACTCAGTTACAAATCAAATGCAATGTATAAAATCAAACAAGTAAAAATTAGCCCTGGCATGAGGTATTTGCTCCCTTGTATTTTGTGGCGTGCTGTGTCTGACTACAAAGACTTTTTTATTCGCCGTGTTTTATTTGTCACCTGTTTCTAATATGGACATTGCGAAGTCCTGATCTATCCGACGGAGCCAGGGCTTGCTTTATGACACGCAAAGCTGCTATGCCTCTTTTCCTACACACGTTGGCTGCACATTTCTGGCAGGAAATTGACAGCATTTCAGCAGCTAACTCATGGATGAGATAATATCTTGTGGGTGGAAGAGAGGACAAGATGCTCCCAGTGTTTTACAGTGACCCTAAGCAGAGACAAATTTAAATCTGAAGCTGCTGCTACAAAGAGGAGGCGCACACATGCACACAGATGCGCACGTACACACAGGGTTTTCATTTAAATCTCGGCTTTGCTTAACTCACCAAACAAGAATTGTGGTCTGTGGCTGTGTGTTGAACATGGTAAAGGTTTCAATTAAAGTAGGAAGAACAATACCCACCCTGCATCCAGCAGCTGTCTGGGTTGGTTTTCGGCTGTACACTGTTTAGTGAAGATACAAAGGGGCTGAAATGGACTAGGCAAGCAGTGTTTTAGTGGTGATTTCTGTGGCACAACTTCAACTGAAAAAAAATTACAGTGTAGCAATAGATTTATACAGGGTATTAGTTTAGGATCACCATCGATTTTGTGGGTTCACTGGACTTGTAAAAGCCAATTCAGTGTCTTAGGTAACCTTGAGATATTTGATTTTGCGCCGAACTAACTTTCGTATAATGACATTTATTCCGGGGCCATGTAGTCTGCAATTCCCAGTCAATCTGTTCAAAATCTCATCAGAACTGACAACAGAAGTCCAGACTGAAACCATCTTATTCTGCAGCTCGTCTTTACAGCAGTTCTTCAGTCCATCTGCCCTGCTAACAGTCTTTTAATTGAGAGTCCTCCCCTGTCTGATGCTGGCCATTGCTGACTGTCAGTGTTTATACAACTGGGCTGGGACAAGGACTGTGAGCCAAGCAAAACATCCATGAAACATCAAGCCTTGAGCTAAACAAAACCCAGCAGTGAGACGCACACACTTGAGCCAGATAAGGGATGAAAATGATGCTTTCTGAACACAGCTAAGTTAAGCTGTTGACCACGGCAACTGGAAAAAAACACTGTTGACTGTTGTCTGGGTCTAATTGCAACAGCACTGTGGGATTTTATCCACTTGCAAACAGCTTTTACCTCATAGTTGCTCATTTTCAAGTGATTTACTAAGTCTCGCACACACTTGCTCAAACACACCCCTCTGTCCTTTTCCACAGCATCGTCCTCTTTAGTTGTAAGCCAAAGAGGAAACCCTGGCGAGACGTTAGCACAGTGACTAATGCTGTGTATCTGGCCAGGGTGCAGATAACACAGCCTCCTCCCCCCCGCCTGCTGTGACAAATATGTGCGAGCATAGCAGTGGGATCCAGGCCCAGGCTTGTCCCTGACCCAGCCTAGGCCAGACACAGGAGAAACCAGGGCCAAATGTAACCCAGAGCCACACTATGAGTACATGAGAATCTTGAGAGGAAGTCGCTGTAATATTGTCTTTTGTTTCCTATGTCAAGGCACACATTCCAATTCACATCCTTGATCTTGTTCGTGATGACCATCTCTGACACATCTTTCTGTTGAGAACTCTGTAAGTAGTCTCTAAACTTTCATCTTAGCGCGTATGATCAATTTGCCATCAAATCTCAAACTGTTATACTTTCATGCTCCTGACTGAACATTAAACAATGTGCAAATTAATCTCAAGAAATAACAAGCACAGTCTGTCCCCTCCCTTCCCTTTTCTTCCATCAGAACCTCCTCAGCTGAGGTGGGGGGGGGCTTTAATGCTTCTTGACGCTGCTGTCTGCTTAATGGGCCAGATATGAGAGGTGCTCCTAGCCAGTGTAATAAGTCAGTGATTAGAGGGTGCCGTCACAGCAGCAGCCCCATAGACAGTGGCATACTTTAATTGCCGTATTAGATGCCCCCTAACTATTTTGTCAGCTGTCAGGACCCAGCTCGTAAACAGCAGAGGTGCATTTGATATTTCCATTTGTTTATTTCTGTCTGCTCCTGTTAATGCTGCTACACAGGGAGGTAATTAGAAATGGGTTGTGCTGTGTGACATGACTGTGCTATATCTGTATACTCTCAATTTTTGTTGGCAAAATTTTTATGCAAGAAGAAATACATTGGAAGAAGAAAAGGAACATTTTCTGGGGTGAAAAACCTGAAATTAATTTACTTTAAGATGGAGTGACGGACTAACAGCTGGACAGAAGGGTTAGGGTTAGAGTTATTTCTCAGTGAAAAAATTTCATATGACAAAAAAATATTCACATTTCAGAAGTTGTTTGGCTATTTTACTTAGGAATTTATTTCAAAAGATAATCACTTCAATTACAAATTTCCCATCAACAGACAAAAAGGTTAGACTCATTTTTGCAGTTTTAAACATCGTTGGATTTTTACAGAGGAGGCAGAAAGGAGTTTTCTGACAAGTCAATGAATGTCCTTGTCATTTTACAACAGCATATAACAATAGGTTAAATGATAGAAGAATATATTATAGAGGAACACTTAAACATAAATTTTATGTAAATTCTAGTGAGATTTTAGACCAACGTAGAAAACTGCATTTAAATGGGAAAAATTGCTTTTCAGAACAAATATATGAGCACATGACAACCTGTGATGTCAAAGAAACACACCGTACCTACAGTAAGGGATTTTACTAAAAAACATTTTGCTTGACCGCAAGTGTTCTTTGACTTATGTCTATTAAAAGTTAAGTTCAGGGCAGCAGGGGAGACCTTTGAGTTTATCCCATACTGAAAAGGTCAAATGTTTGACCCCAGATACGGCCAGTGAATGCTCATGAAGAGACATGTCTGCTACTAGTGTCCTTGAGGGAACCAGCACTAAAGTTACTTACAGCACATTGGTCTGAATAAGAGCGTCAGCTCTGTGTATATAATGTGTGTAAGTGTCTGTACACTGTTACCGGCACATGACATGTAATCCTCACACACTGTGAGGATTGCCAAGTCTGTACCTAGAGAGCTTAAAAATGGTGTAAAGTCAAATAATCTCTGTCTCCTGTCTCATTTGGTGTCAAACAGCAAGGTGACATGGTTAGAAGTGCTGTAATTTTGAGTTTAATCTTGGATTAGCCCATGTTCACTTTGACACTTGCAGTTACTAATCTGGTTGAAAACACCTTGGGGCGAGCAAGGCAGGGGGGCTGAGTTCTGATAGATTTTATGGTCCCTTAGTAGATTATGAGAGAACTGACTTTTATATCCTGAATTACAGGATATAGGTGTAATCCACAGACTTATATTGTCTGTAATGTTATTTTTTCCTTTTAAACATCAGAATGAGAACTTGGGTCAACAGCGGTGGGTGTCATGCACATGAGTAAAGAGCAGATATGTTTAACCCATGCTGTTCAGAACCGACCAGGAAAGGCCGATGCTGCACTGCTGATCTGTTTTCTCTCTGGAAGTGCTGATAGACTCTCTCTGGCGTTGTGAAATATAAGTTGTTGGCGCTGACATGGACTCCAACCTACAACCTTTTTAGAGCGTGTCTGTGGCACATCGTTGTCACAACATTGTGTTGCAAGAGAGTAACACTGAGACAATGAGAGATAGCACATTTACTACAGACTGTAAATTCATAAAGTCTGTGGTTCTGATAGCTGGGCCTTTTTTTCTGTGACTTTTTCATTCCTCTTTTTGTCTCTAGAATGCATCCTCATGCATGTCTGCAGACAGTGCCTTCACATTTTAGGCTGACAAGTTTTCTGGATCGTTAGGATTTTCCTGTCAAAATAAAAAAGGCAGCTCCTTGCAGCACTCACCTTGTACAAGACACTCAATTTCCTCCCTCACACATTCCTGAAATATTTATGCTCTATAATTTTCATGATTACAGACTTTTTTTTTTCTTTACAGCCAAAAGAATTAACAGTTAGGAAAAACCCTTGGCAATGACTCAGGACCATATGTGCCAAATGTAAAATCCATTATTCTCTATAGTGTGGAATTTCTGTTTATTATGCCAAGTCGTGCTTTAATTTATTCTAACATTACAGCCAAAATATATAAGTTACACTTAAAGAAGTGGAGTAGTTTAAAATAAAAAAAGAAAAAAACAATTCTATGTTTAAAAATATAAGGTTTCCAACATTTTTCTTTATTTCCAGTCTTCCTACAGCTGTAGATTCTGTTTAGGCGGCTTGGGCTTGGGTTGTAAAAGTGTTACTATCTTTCTTCATCAATTCATCTTGATAATGTAAAAAATGTCTGATAAACAAAGGTCAGCCAGTGCTTAGACAGATTCAAGTTTCTAATTTCCTCAGTTCCTCTTTTCTCTCCTTTTGCTCCAACCACTTGTTTCTCCATGTCGTGTGAAATTTACGGCGTGCAGCTGTTGCGCTCATTTGGGTTGATGGAACTCTATTAATTTCTGTGGGTTTCTGTGTTTATCAGACAGTGTCTACATGCTGTACAAGCGGGAAACATATTACAGGATCAAATGTCCTCCTGTGATGTAGCATAATTTACTTATTTATATATTTTTGTTTACATTTAACAGCCTTTCATCAAGACGTGATCCAAGGCAGGCTGAGCATTGTGCTGTACTGAGTTGCCCTCATCAAGTTTGGACACTTAACCTCTCACTACTAAAAGCTTTCTAGGGTCAGACTGAGTGTGGCTCCAGTGTTGAGTAATTGAGCCTCAGTCAAAATACGTTACATTTCTATATTTTCAGGAAGAGAAGTCCTTTTGCCTGTTCATGTGAACTTCAGGAAATGACAGTAAGGAGAGTCCATTTCACACACCTTAAAGAAATAGTTGAGAAGTTTCGAGGGTTGAGAGCCCTGGCATCAACTGTGGGTGTTTTGTATTCCATTGTTATGACATTTTTAAGGAGCAGATAAGACGAATACGAGGTGGTAACACTATGGATGAGAAAGTTCTGCAACAGTCGGTGAATATCCGACTACTTCGTTCTTTTATTTATGACCATTAATCTGATATGTGCTCTTTAGTTCTCTCTTGCACTCTTTCCACTGTTTCTTTTTCTCTTTCTCTCTCTTTTGTACTTGAGCTGTGACTGACATGGATCTTTCTCTTTCTCTCTGCTCTGTTCTGCAGGCCATTCGCTGCACACTGGTGAACTGCACATGTGAGTGTTTCCAGCCAGGCAAGATTCACTTACGAACATGTGACCAGTGCAAACATGGCTGGGTGGCTCACGGTAAGGAAATTTCACTGTTAGGATGACGTATGTATCGAAGCATTTTATAAATACATAGGATCTTTGTGTCTGACCCTCATAAAACTACCACTTCTTGCTGTGAAGAGAAAGGAGTTGCTGACCTACATATCTTGAATTTCCATTGTGAAGAGCATTAACACAGATATATCTCATCTATCACACAAAAGAAACAAGAAAAAAATCTTTTTTTTTTTGTGTGTTTTTTATATCCTGCAGAATCAGGGGATTCTCTCTGCCTGTGGTTGCGACTGCACTGTAGTCTAAATGTTTTTCATTTCATTTTCGACAGCAGAATTAACTTAGGTATTTTTGTTTGTTTCTGTTGTTTTTTCAAATGCTATCAAAGTCTTGTTTTTGCATGTTAGATAAAAAAAAAAAACAGAGAGAACACAACCACAAGAAAGATACAGAAGCAAGAGAAGAGACCACACCTCATGAGTTTTTCACGCGCATAGAAGAAAAGGGAGAGGAGGCAAGAAAGTACAAAGAGAGAGGAGGGGAAAAAGGATAAAAGAAAACACCTGTTTGGCTTCCATTTGCACAAAAGCAGGCTATGGGCCCTTCAGCAGATCGCACAGGACCCCATTGACTATTTTTTAATCTTTCCCTCTGAACTGTCAGGCACCCATCTCTCCACTCCTGTACTTTTCATTTCATGTCGGCATTGGCAGGGACTCTGACAAGTAGTTCTTCATTTTTTATTATGTTCGTGTCTGGCTGCGCTGTTTTCAGGCAAAGCCCTCGTCAGCAGGAAAAAGCCAGCAGGATCAGAGAGAGACCCAACCAGGTGTCACCCAGACAGGCAGTGGGAAGAGGGGAAGAGGGGAGGAAGGGAGGTATGAGGCAAGAGAGAGGGAGGGAAAGGGGGAGAGAGAGAAAAAGTTGACCAGGTGTCACCCAGACAGCCATAGAGGAGAAAAGAGGTGACTGAGGTTGTGTCACGGGGGCAATAATAAAACCTTCCTTGAACTTACAATTAAGCTTTAAGAACAGCAACAAGCGTTTCAGGCCCTCAGGCAATGCACAGGTTACTTCATCTTATTGTTGGAGTTTGTTGTGGCTCTGGAGAAAGGCCTGCAGACTTTATTCAGAGCCCAAAAAAACTTCCACTTCCCCTGATTCTGGGGTTAAAATTATTTAATCAAAGTATGCTTTTATTTACAGTCAATAGTCCGAAACACACCACTGAATATAAATATAAGACAGGACATAACAATACTCCTTCTAGTGGATAGATAGAAATACAGCAGTCATTTTTTCTAGGTATCAGGTGAAGAAAACGATACCCTCTTATTCTAATATTGGTAACGTATGCACTGATAATCCAGTTGTATTTTTTTTTTTTTTTTTATCCATTTACAACCATTATTATAACAAAAACATGGAAACCAATTCCATGTTATTTTCTGGACTGACAATAAATATGAACCAGTTGCAGTACAGGACGTAATAATGTAAAAAAATACAAAACCACAAACCTGTCTTCCTACTATCCTGGTAAATATATATTTTAAGAGCTTACCTGATTAAATAAAAGTAAATAAGCAGGTGAGATCCCAATTGGAAATAATTAAAGTTAGAGACAAACCAGGATGTAATGCAGGTTAGAGCTGAGATAGAGACAGAAGAGGCAACTAAAAGGAGATGCAAGAGCAGCATAATGTAAAAGAGCAAGAGATTAGATTAAATAGAAAGAATGGCAGATAATTACATTAATCCTATTGCATTTATCTGATAGATACGTTATTATCAGCTAGTGCTGACAGTGCAGTCGCCTTCTTAGGAAGAGGCAGCAGTTTAATAGTCATTAACCGCACACGTGTGTGTGCATCTCCTTTTCTCTCGCTCTTTGTCACCCACTCATTCATGCAGCTCTGGACAAGCTCAGCACCCAGCACCTGTACCACCCAACCCAGGTGGAGATTGTTCAGTCCAACGTGGTGTTTGACATCAGCAGCCTGATGCTGTATGGCACCCAGGCTGTACCCGTCAGGCTCAAGATCCTCCTTGATCGCCTCTTCTCCGTGCTCAAGCAGGAAGAGGTGCTGCACATCCTGCACGGCCTGGGCTGGACCCTCCGAGACTATGTCAGGGGCTACATACTGCAGGTCAGTGACCGTACACGTCATGGCAAAGAGGACACGCAAAGCATAATATTGTTTTAGTGTAGATGTGTCAAGACCAAATATTAGTAGCTCTTGGTCTGTGCTTACACACAAATGGATCCCTACACGTGGTGAACACGAGTTCACCATGCTAACTACTATTACTTTCTCACCAAATTTCTATGGCTTTGCAGTTATTCTGAGAGGTATTGATCAGAACCACAATAGTCACAATAGCACAATTTAGACCATTTCAAAGCCATTGCCTATCCATTTTCCTCACATTTTCCCTGCTATTACTCCTACTCCTACTACTACTACTCTACCTCCTTTTCCTGCCCTGTCAACACGATGCCCCTCTGCTGGGAAAAAAGGGAAAGGAAATAAAAAAAAAAAAAGAGGAGAAAAATGTCACACCAGCAAACTTTAAAACCACTGTAGTGTGTTTCCTCTCTCCATCCATCCCTCCCTCCCATATAATTGCAGTCAGACACATTTCTCAATCAAAGGTACAGAGGTTTTGGTGTTGAAACCCAAACCAAAGTGTTCCTGAATTAATTAGCTAAGAAGTGAACATGTGTATGTGGTTAGCTGTGTGTGTGTATGTGTGTGTGTGTTTGTGTGCCGATATGTGTGCAGACGTGCTTATCTGTGTGTGTATATGGTTCCAACAGTGTAAGTGGAACAGCATGGTGAGGAGAGGGTGGTTTGTATGTGGAAACAGCTTCTGTGAGTAAAACGCCCAAAGATGTAGTCCCTGCCTGTTAAAGAATGATGACACACACACACACCCAAAAAACAAATCAATAACAATGCAACAGTGTATATTACAATTAGGGCATATTTTACAGTCAAAGACAAAAAGGGTACTAAAAAAATATTGTCAGTAATTGCATGAAATTAAAAATATAATATATAAAGAGACTATATCATAGTCTAGTAATATTTACAAATTTTGTCACTACATTTAAAATATTTTCCTTGTTTTTCTCCCTAAAAAAAATTTAACACTGGGGTGGCAATGATTTTCATTATTGAATTATGAATTAATTGTTGTTTTCTCATAAGGTTTTTGTCATAAAATATTAATTTACTGAAACAAATATCAAACCAGCAGATGTATTTAAAATTTTAGTTTGACTTAAAACTGAAATAATTTCCAGATTATTCAAATTGTTGAGGATGAATTTTACATTAATGGCCAGCTGTTACTGCTTCAACAAACATTTTTTATGTTTTAACCTTTGTACTTTTTGTGGAAAAATTCGACTAAATGCTCCAAATCCACAGAGTGAGAAAGTCTCGTATTAAGTAACCAATCGAGCCCTGTGGTTCCCATAGTCGTAGCCTCTGTGTGTTTTTATCAGCTGGTTCTAATAGTCAGCTGTTGGGAGCACCATTGCTCAACCGCTCAGCCTCATGTCACGCTACTGGCTAAATCCTCTAGATCTCCTCAGAAGGCCTTCAAAGGGGCCGCGGCCGTGGAGAAGCAGCCAGTCACTTAAGGACAGTAAGTAGTCATTGTACGGCCCTATTAGCCTGTAAGTAGCTATGAAATTCAATCATCTTCCCCAAGCCTGCAGGCAACGCTTTGTGTCAGGGGTGTGTTCCCCACCACTATGCTGCACTAAATGAGAGATAAAATGAGGAGAACAGTATTGCAAACGATAGATAATAAGTTGTCTTTTTGATATTGATATCAGGGGACATTATTTGATGATAAATTACTTTACCGTAATCCTGGCAGTCAGGCTTTCAAGTGCTTCTTGTACCGATTTAGGATTTGAATAAAAGTGTTTAGGCCACAGGAGATAATGTTAATTTCTCTTTTAATGAGATATGTTATAAATCGCCATAATTATCCGGCAACCACTATTTCTGAATTATGTTCTAAAGAAGCCTTTTTCTTTGAAGGTTTTGGTTCGCTCAGGATCTACTTGAACACACACGGCAGTCTTTGTTTTTCTTGACTGCATCTACTATGTCTCCACAAGTATCTGACCAGGAATAGTTTCCGCTGAGAGAAATAGTTTCCTGTGTGTTTGCTGCATGATGTGTGCTGGGTCTCAGGGTGTGTTGGTGTCAGTGATGCGTCAGAGAATTTAGAACACTGAGCTGACAGGATATACCTACAGCTTCTTTTATAGCTGACCACTGAATGTATGCAGTGGGAGACATACTTATATTGGACCAAACATATAGAAAACCCCTGAAAACACAGACATAGCTCGGCTTCAATATCCCACCTTCTCTTAACACTTCTCTTTGCACCTGTTTGAAGACACCTTTATTTTCCTACCTAATGAAGTTAATGTTACAGTACAGTGTTCATGTGACACTGTGAACTGTAGTCCCAAGGCTTGTTCTCCTTCTTATTAATGTTCTTGTGATCTCATTCACAGAGCTCACACTTGCACTCAAAGCTGTGCACTTTAGCAAGCACACCAACTTTGTCCTCAGTTGTGTTCTTTATCATTTTGAATCCGTACAGACAGTTTATGTGTTTTTATGTGCCGCCTCCACGCGCACCAGATCACGCAACGACTCATCTGTTTCGATTTCCTCCCAATGAGGATATTTCAGAGACCTCATACAGTGATCACCTGCTCTTCCTTTAGTATCGCACTACAGAAGTGAGTCAAACACCTACATACCTCACGTATACACTGAGGTACAAAAATATCTGCAAACACCTGCCTTCTGTATTCATTCATATTGGAGACATCAGTGATGTCTCATCATTTACCATATTGGCATCACTATTATGATTATAACCTCTGTAATCAAGGTTAGACATAAAGTAATATTTCAAAGATACCATCACAGCCTTTTAGGTCAATTTAGAAGGAATAATAATAATAATGATATTCGTCAACACCTGAGACAAACTGTACCATCACGAGTCCTCTCTGCTATGCACTGCATATCAAAATTAAATACGTCGCAGAGGTGTGAGGTGTGTAAATATGCATACTCTCTGCAATTGACCTTTGTAATATGGTCCTTAAAGTGAAGAAATGAATCGATGTTATGAAAAGCTCAATGGTTTATTGTGTGGTTGGAGTTTTTTGATTTGTAAAGGGGAGGAATAATACATGACATCAATAACCATTAAAATGAACGATTGTCTTTCTCTCTCTCTTGTTTCATTTATCTGCAAGCTTGACCTTCACGTTACAAGCTGCTTTCTTGTGGTATTAACTTGTAAACCTCTAAACCTGCGCAGTTCCTCACAACATTCACATACAAAATGTATTCATGCAGACTAGCATATCTGTAGAGTAGAACAACTCCCTGTCATCACATGTACAAGAGTGTTAGCTTAAAACTTATTTCATGACCTTTTCAATATGCCTCATCTCGACAGTATTCCATATGGAGGCTTTCCTCAACACTCACATGCCAATTTTTGCCAACTTTAGCAGAGGTCGGTTAAAGAGCTACTCCTCCTTTGACTCACTGCTCGCAATAGTTATCAGATGTATAAAAATCTCATACTAAATTTGCTCCTGAATGGGTACATACATTTATTTTGCATTTCTGATAAAGAGCCAACATAAAACAATAGAAAACCAAACAGGTAATATTAAATGTAGAAATATCATGAATCAACAAAGTTACCTGTCATGATTCAATTTCAACATCGTCTCCTTGACTTAAGCAAAACGTGAAATTACCCAAATTAAAACTACAATGCTTTCACCAAAAGTGATGAGTAAAAGTTATTCTTGCAATACTTTGCCCTTCAAACTGTTTCATATTTCTCTTTCTCCCCTATCCCTCAACTTCAAGTTCAATCCCAGTCAATATGTGAACAATACAGACACATTTATTGATGCCAGAATTCCTTGCCCGTCACTTTGGCAGGATTTTTACCTTCCCTATTCCTTAGTCCCTCATCCTTTTCTCCCTCTTTCTCCTAATCCCTCTCTTCTTCCCCCTCCCATGGTTGTTTCCAGACAGACACAGGGCCAATGCCCCCCCGCCCCTCCAAGCCCACAGCCCGTCACCACTCACGCCTCTGTTCGATACCGACAGATGGAATTGCTATCAGTACTGGCTTCTCTGTCTCAGCCTCTGTCTACCACACTCCACACTGTCTATTTTGTCTTCCTCTTTCTTATCCCTTACCAAGTAAAAAATAAGTAGAAGGAGAGAGAGAATAAGTGGAAAGAGATGGAGAGGGAGAGCGAGGTACAGCCTTTGCAGCCAACATGTGGGCCAAAGCCCAGGGTTTTCCTAAGCGACATTCTCAGTAATGTTCTGTCCTTGTAGAACATTGAGCTGCCTCCGCTTTTATGAGATGTGGTTTTCCTGACTCCACACGGCTTCCAGAAGACCCAGATGGAACCGCTAACAACCCCCACCGCCGCCACGCAACCACACATACACACTCATGCCGTACACAAACACACAAACAGTCTTTCCCCTAATTGCACACACACTCTGAGGAATTCTTAGTCAAACTATCAGACACACTAGCAGCCACAAAATCATGCTTGTCTACCCCAAATGGCCCTCCGACATGGAGCTGTTTTTTTCAGTGGCAGTTGCCTGATCGTGAGCACATTTTAACGTTGATAATCAAGAAAAATGTCTTCCTGAAATATTTTATTATATGTCTATATATTTGGTAAAAATATCTAATGGGCAAGAATGTTGGAAGCTGTGTTCAAGGGCAGCGGGGGGATGTGCTAATATTCAAAAGAAGACTAGTCACTGTAATGTTGTACATGTGTACTTACACATGTGGAATATGAGACGTAATTACATGGATTAGGGTGCAACAGTGTTTGTGTAAGGCAGGAAACCATTTCCAGTTGCAGGTGGGTCCTGAGGCCTTAGTCAAGGTACCACTCGGCTTCTCTATAGTGGTTTAGAAAGGTATTTATTGAGTTAGAGTCACATTTCAAAACGTCTGTCGTCTATTTTCCTTCTCTCTCCTTCTCCTTTTCTGTCTCTCACTCTGTCAACTGTGAAGGTCACCATATCTCTTGATCCTCTGCAGAGAAACTTCCATTTTAGGTAGTCAGGCTCCGCGCAACAGCGTTTTTTGGACACAATCCCCTTCTTCAATCTCCTCCATACGCCACACTTGTAACCTCTATTTTCCTCCTGTCCTCCTCTCTACCCTCCACCACCTCCCAGTGCCTCCCGTCTCTCAGAACCTGTTTTCTGTTATCACTACTTAATGCCTCACCCTGGGAGATGGACGGGGGAGAAAGCATTCTCCCAAGGTGGAAATTCTTACGTTCATATGGTTATGATTTGGTGGGGAGGTCAGGCTCGACTTTTGCTGGAAGGCTTATGGTTGGCTCTGCACTGACTGTGCTGGGCTCCAAGCACATCAAAGAGGGTCGGTGTACTGAATCAAGGTGATTCCACCCCCACCCCCTCTTCTCCACACACACATATACACACTTGTCCTCCCTGCTGATCTTAAGGGTGTCTTCTCTTTTCTTATTCCCAATCGCTCACTTCCAAGTAAGCTGGAGATAAAAGGATGTGATTTCAGATTAGAGGATCAGTCAGAGAAAGGTAGGAGAGTATTATCAGCAGGCCAATAAAACCTGAAATGTTTGAGAACATAACTGTACGTAAAAAAAAAAGTCATTGCTTTATCAACATGAAAGATTGAATTGAGCGCACATTATATTATCATAAACAACCTACAAATCTGTTCTTTCTCCTGGAGAAGGTGTAAATATCTTCACTGTCACTGTTCTCTTTGCTTGCAAAGCTCACAGCCAGCTCTTTTCACAAGTTCTGCCCATGCCAAATCCTCAGTCCCTCACTTTTGAATCCTAAATCTCAAGTCTCAAATGAATTCAAGCTGGAGAAGCAAGGTTATGAGCAGGTTACATTGTATGCTGGAATTTGGGAGAATAATTCCCCTTATATTGGATTTGGACAGCAGTCTGAATTTTGCCATAGATTCCACAAGGCCTCACAAGATGCCCAAAAACAACTTATATTTTAGTATATTAAAACAACTTTTGTGCACATCCTCGAGTATAGGTTTAGAGGAAAATAGCTCTTGGAGATTAAAAAAAAAAAAAAAAACAACTTTCATCATATTTTTTTTTTTTGCTAAGGTCCATCTTTCTTGCTTCTTGGCTGCATGAGCTGGATACTGGTTTTACATTTGCCGAATACATGCTCTCCCTTTCATGCGAAGACTTATATAGATTTTTATAGGCATTTTCTGGCAATTTCGTTTCGTGGGGGCTTGAGGTGAAATTTGGTTGTCTTTAGGTTTCTGGTCCTTTTTTTCAGAGTTTTCATAGCATAGTGTCAGGAAGGCAGACACAAATGTGTGCCGGAGATGCTAGAGTGCTAGTGTATGATCACATCAAAAATTTTTTGTCATACATTCACATCTTTTGCTTATACAGCCCTTTGTATTTTTTATTACCCTTTCTTAGCTTTGGCTAGGCAGAAATCCTTCTCAATTTTTTTCTGTTCTGTCTACGTGCTTCCATTTTCAATTTGCCACAGATTGTCTCTAATGTAAAACCTCCACTGACGCCTCATTTGTCACCTCTTAAGGAGGTTTTTTTCTCTGCGTGTGCACTGGGGTCTTAGCTGTTATGAACGACAGTGCTGTGCTGAGTTGTGCTGTTTATCTTTCTGTCTTTTGCTTGGAAAATGAGAGCATTGCTACAGCAACAACATTCAGCATTGATGTGCGATTCTCTTTCTCTGTCTCATCAATAGTCAAATCACACACTTGTTGTGGTCTAACTCTTTTCCAGATTCATAAATGTTTCCTATGATTAATTCTTTCATTAGCTGTACCCATATATGTCGACAGTACATGGTGAAAAAATAAATAATCATATCCTAACCCTCCTATTAAGGGAGCTGCTCACTAATTTAAACACATAATTTTTGACTTGAATATGACATGATGTACAGCAGGCAAAGGTTCATGCACTGTGGCTTAGGATCAGGGATGCTGTACCTGATAAAAAAAGCACTAAAATTTTCTTCTCAAGAGACATTTGAGCAATTACACCACATTTGGAAATCCCCTTAATGCATCCATTACATGCTTGGTGGTCACATGTATATTTCAAAATGTTATTTTAACTTGGGGTGGTTGACCCAGCATATGGTCAAATTTAAAGATCATGAATATTCCATGGCAAAACATATGGGAGTGAGATGTGTGTGTGTGTGTGTGTGTAGGAGGGTGCTCTAATAAAATCAAATTGGGGAGTTAACACACTGTACAGGGCAAACGTGAAGTGAAAATCATATGTTTAACATACATAGTCAGGTCAGGGCCTCCCATGGGAACCCAGCACACACACAGTATATGAGTGCCACCTTCTTCCTCTTCCCATTTTCCTGTTAAATTCCCATGATAAGGCAGACTTCAAAGCCTGCTAGCCAATCCTACAGCTTTACCCGAGATGCTGGTTTGATTCCCTGGCTGCATCTCTTCCCATGGCCCCCAGCACACCCCATCTCTCACACATTAAATACACACACACACATACACACATACACACACATCTATTCAGTTTCAATCTAAATCTCAGAAAATATCTAGCTATCTCTGTCCTCTCAGTACGCTCATATCTAAGTGAAGGAAGGGGGCCCCTAATGCTCCTCTTATCCTGTCTAAGTTCCACTGGCAGGTCATAATTAGAATAAAAAGGAATATTCTGTCTGTATTAACAGAGTGCATGCACCCTTCCTCTCCCTCCTCTCATGCTTCATGTGATATGCTCCATACTGATCAGTGTAATAGGATCTCTGGTTCTCTCACTGCACATTTGCCTTTCTCTTTTTGCCCCTTGTCCAAGCCCCCCCGAGGAGAATTTCCTCAACAGGTCCTCTCTGGCAGCCTGGTGTGGCTGGAGATGCTCTCATATTCAGCTGCACAGCCTAATTGAAACAGGGAGCCTTTCAGCCTGCTTATCAACAGTTTTTATTTACCTCAGTAGGGCGCTGCCCTTTTTACTTTTTCAAAGTGCGCCATGTTATAATTACCTCCTCAGAATCCCTCTCTATCTTGACATCCCTGGCTTCATATATCCTTTGTCATAAGTTATAATATCCTGGCTTGCCTATGTCGGAACGAGGAAATGGTTTTGGAATTCTGAAGTGACTTTTCAGGGGGCTATGGGGGCTTGTTGTTGCAGAGGGAAATTGAATTTTACTTCAAGGTCAGCGACACTAATGACAGTGTGGGAAGGTGTTGATCTTGTGTTGTGCTGGTTTGTCTAGCAGCATCCCACTATATCGATCTGCACAAGAGATTCTAGTCTTGCATTGATTGTCACACTGAATTGTTTTAGAGAGTGGTGAAAATCGCTGTTGTGGTACAGGCTGTGATTTGGGACTGCAGGCGTTCTCTGGGGTCAGCACTCGCAAACAGAAAAATAAATGGTTTAAGTTAACAAAAAAGATTGCCAGGAAAAATCTTCCAAGACAAGTATATTCATAGAATAAATGTCATGAACTGCTCCCCCACATTATGATTGATGTTTAATATAACAGTTAAAAGTCTACATACACTCTAGATGCCACTTTGAGAAATCCAAAATGTGAACAGGCGCTCACAGAGCCCTACACAGGAAAAAGAAATACACCCATTACTAAGGGGAATAATTTTAACCAATCACTTTCATGATTCACTGCTGTTTGTATGCAAGATGGTTAGTTATGGGTAGGTGCCCTGTGGTGAGAGTGAATGTGTGTCACTTCCCCCACAAATGGAAACATTTAGACACTGAAGTGTATCCTGAGGTGAGAGCTGTAGAAGCTCTCACTCATAAAGTAGCAGGGAGGCAGCCTGTGGAGGAAATGAGCTAGGCAGACTGGTGGAGGGAGAGGAGCGTGACACACACCGAAGGACCTCACACACATAGACTCACACACACACTCTGGTGAACCACACACTGGTGACTGCTATGGTTGTGTCTATCAGTGTCTCTCTTTTCACCAATGTCTCCAGCTGTGTTTGACTTCCTGTGATGCTGTGGCGTCATTGGCAGAAGGGCACAGCCCATACTGTACCTCCGTGTTGTGTGGTAGTGGTTTAAAGGTCCACTGACCCCGTCCTGAACCGACACCAGAGCTGAGACACCTGTGGAATTTACCACAGAAAGCAAAACAACGCGGGATGGTTGATGAAATATAAAGGCGACTCTCAGTTTAGACTTCGATGAATCTATATTTAAAAACAGGCATCTATCTACTTTCACCATTCTTTCTGTCTCCCTCTCATTTCGATGTGTGCATGAGTGCTTTTCTTAAGCAGGATGACCTGTCATGCAGGTGTGAGAAGGACGTGATGACTTCTCTCCTCCCGCCTTCCACCCATCCTTATCTTCTCTCTCTCCCTGTCTCTGGTCCAGAGAAAGACACTGCTTCTCCCCTATCAATTGGTCCAGCTTCGCTTCACCTCAGACAGGAGAGGTGGACAGAGGGAATGAGGAGAGGAAGGTGATGATGAGCTGGTGGGGGGGTGTGTGAAGCCTCAGATTGAGAGCAAAGCTGTGCACTTCACTGAACAGGAACCAAAAAAACTTCAAAGTTAGTTGAATTCCATTGTAGGTATGGTGATTAGTATTAGCATGCGTTGCAGGCTTAAAGACATTTTTTTTTCTTTGTTTGTTTTTATTCGCAGCCATGCCAATAAACAATCAGTGCATTAAGTGGCGAGCAAATGGAATCAATTCATCCAGTTTTGCGCAGATGAGTGCAGAAAACGAAGCGTGAAGCAGCCGCTCTCTGTGTTTGGAGTGGCTAATTAGGAGCTCATTACAAGGCATCTCAGCATGGTGCTACCCTGATTGTTTATTAGATTTTCACAAAGGTGAAGGAGAGAGAGAGAAAGAAAAGGGACTAATAGTTGTAATAAATGGATAATAACTGGATACCTAGCACAAACTGACACACACACACACACACACACTCGCACACACAGTCTTCGTGAATGCCAGCCCCGTGGGCCTCTTACAAAAAGGGCTCTTGTAAAAAGCTGGGGAAAAAAGAGAAAAATCTCTACCAGTACCGTGCATAGGCTTGGCTCCGTCCTCTTAAAGACTGCCTTATTAAATGGGTAAGTGGCTGAGTGCTGGGACCACCAAGTGAGCCGCGCTGTCACTGGCACACATCTCTCTGTGGGCTGAGTGCCGCGAGCGTGTACAGGATATGATATAGGGTCACTAGAAATGATGGTTTAACACTCAATGATGCATCAGTTCCCAGCACTCGCTGCTGAGCACTGCCAGTGGCATTTCTTCTTAACTTTTCTTCTTCTGGATTTTGTTGAAGAAGATGCAGAGCCAAGGTACCACCTCCCACAACTCTACCTTGGCAGTGCGTGCTTGCACGTGTGTGTTTGCCTGTGTGCGTTGGAAGGAAATAAAAGTAATCAAGAAAGACAATGGGGCTTAGTCAAGGGGAAGGATCAATAGACTGCCTCACACAAACACACACATTGAGGTGTAGGCATATGTACCAGTAAGTACTTGTGGCACACTCTTCTCTGTTGTCTCCGCCTAACCTTTGGTTTACACTGTGTGTGCGTGTGTGTGAGTACGCTCGCACGCAACCAGGTATTGCTCTCTCTCATCTTCAGGATCTAAGGCTCAATGCCAACAGCTTTGGTGCCAGGCAGCACCTTATCGCCTCCCCGGCAACACACATGCACGCACACACACATACTTGCATTCTTACTCACATGTGCATTTTAAACAACCTTGTTGCAAGGGTTAGTGCACGGGCGCAAACAGTCGTACATGATGATCAACCTTCTACATAAACAAAGATAAGAGCAGGAACGCACAGCACAAGGCCCCAAGAGGTACAAAGCTATTACTGGGAGACTACAGACGCGTGGCTGTGTGTATGTGTGTGCAGCCACAATTTGTGTTTATGTAGTTGCAAGTGGTGTTAAAATCATCACCAGCTTCCTGTCAAGGTCTTTGGCACCACCCGTCACAGTGTGCAGAGTCAAGAGGGATCCGACAAAGTGATCACAGCAAGTCCCTTAACAATGTGCCAAAGCACCCAGACAATTTGACAATGACTTTGTCAGCACCAGTGTCTCACATTAGACATTGAATCACACCTTATGTCAAGCAGTGCAGCCTACTTAGGTATGGGGTCTGCTGCCTCTGTCTTGATCCCTGACAAAAATCCAGCCTGCTGAGGTGACATAGTACAAAGCGTTTTCCCACTTTGCCAAGCTGACAAACCTAATTATCTTGGTAAAATTCCTGGGATCACTCCTAGATCAAGTCTCCTTAGTACTGTGAGCTGTACACCCAGCGTCCCGCAGGACTGAATTGATTTCTCCAATTTCTGAACACCGAACATGACTCAAAGTCTCAAAGCTTTGTAATTACTCACTTAAGTTCCCATTGTGTTATCTTTAGGTTTGAAGCAATCAAAGGCTAGAAAACAGATACTTTGTCTGCTTAGTGAGGTGAGATCTTATTAGCCGTTTTAGCTTTAAAACATTGACGCAGGAGTTATAAAAGTTTGTCAGAGGTGGTATCTATGACTCAACTTGCCATTTATTGGTGTTTTAAGAGGTTCTTTTTATTATTTATTTACGGGTCCATGTTCAGTTCAGGATCCATCTCCTTTCAACACAGCAATGTAAAAATAGACACTGTCAGGCACTTTTCTCTGGCTGAGTGACAGAAATTTGCCTTTAGGGTTAGGGAGGTGAAGGAATGAATTCCTCAGCATTATGACCACATCAGTTCTTTCAGCTCTTTGAAATAAATGCATTTTTTTTCTGTTGTTATCAGAGTGTAGTCGCAGCCACCTTCTCCCTTTATGGGCATGTTTTACTAATCTTGCTACTGGCCTGTACTTTTTAAGTTGAAACAGGTGTTGCACTTATAATGCAATCTTGTATTAGTCCAAGCCCCTCAGCTCATAGCCGTGCATTAGCTGTGTTTTCTTTGCAGATTCCTTTCTTAGCAATAAAGCTCATTTAACATAGGAGACAAATCATTTATGCTGTTTTGATGTAATGTAATTTGAAGATAGTCATATATAGTTGTTACATACCCTGTCAGTGGTTCAAAAAAGCAATGAAGAATTCATGTGCTGGCTCACAACTAGTCTTGACAAAAGTTGTATTTGTGGGTATGTGAGTTTTATTGTCTGCCCTAAAATAAAAGTGATATAAAGTAAAAATCAATCTGGCGCAAGACCCAGAAAAAGGTATCTGCTTCAGTCCCCTCGGTCACCATCCTCTCCATTGTTTTCTCCCATTTTCATGTCGAAGGATAGAGAGATTAAAGGGAGGCTCTGTCTCAACCCTGAAGAACTGCCATCACTCAAAGACGAGCAGTGCCAAGCTACTCGCTCTCTCTCTTTGTCTCTCTATCCACTGGATGCACAACATCCCATGGTGCTCTTTGGCTCTTCTTTTCATTCTCAACCCACTCACACACACATCACACTCATGATTTACTGTCATACACCCCTGTGTATGTGTGTGTGTGTGTGTGTGTGCGTGTGCGTGTGCGTGAGTAGATCCGTGTGCACATATGTGAACTGTGTACATGGCAGCAGCCACATCAAATGCACTAAAGCAGCACTCCTCTGAGACATTACTCCATCCATTCTCATCCCCCCATAGTGATTCCAATACAAAAAAAGTCAACATTTCAAAACCTGAAAAAATTAATAAATAAAAGTAAAGGCAGACTACATCTGGCACAATGTCTGTACTAAAGGTTTCCAAGTATGTGTCTGGGGAGGAGATCTGGTGGGACGGATCCTGAGTCGGCTTGGAAGCACTAGAAACGGATGTCACACTGGAAATTTATACAGTGCGGTTCAGGGAGCAACGGCTGTAAATTGACAAGTGATGCTTGTGAGCAGCATTACCCGTCTGTTTCCCTTTCTCTCATCTTCTATCTTTTTTTCTGCTCATCTTTTCTTCTTTTAGCATAGCTCCTACTTCTTACATCTGTGCTTGCCCCGAGCACTATTCTTAACTGGTGAGGGAAACAAAAACAAGCCAGAAGACTGAAGGGGGGTGGGAGGGTTGGAGGTAGTGCTTCACTGAGAAGAGGGAGAAAATTACTTGTATTCCCTGTGTGACATGAAATAGTGACGGACAAAAAAAAAAAAAAAGAGAACAGTCCTGCCGTGGTAATTGGGGGTGAGTGTGAAATGAGGGGAAACAAATACAATTTGAACATTATAACATAGTGTCACCAGCATTATTGTTTACTATAATCCCTGTCACTTATTTCTGGAGAAGCATGCAATATGACCTAGAGTATAAGGTCACAGAATTGAAGCTGAGTGTGTGTGTTCGGACATCTGTGTGTGTCTGTGATATAATCGAGTCATTCTACTGTATAAATGTCTCTAATGGCAGTACTCTTTTTAATAATACATGATGCTCTTTTCTCTGTCCCTTTCACCCATCACATCATGTTGGGAGTGACGGCCACATGAGCCACTGGTCCTTATTCACTCACTCTGTATGCATTAGGTCAACCAGACACAGAGAGTAAGTGCATAGGATCATGGGACTGGAATATGATGCCAAAATAGAGATGCACACAAGAAAAGGAGAACGACTCTTGCTTACTTTCAGTAATTTGGCAAGTGAGGTGCATCAAAATTATTTAAAGGTTTGAGTATGATAACTAACAAAATCGTGTTTGATACTGTATTACTTTTGATTTATTAAACTATGTTCCTGGATCCTCAGCTAATGAAAGCTTTGAATTCAACATATGCAATTATTAGATAATAATTTTTGTTCAATATAAAATTAAAACCATTGCTCCCTTACAGTGATTCCTACAGAGTGGATGAAGTTTGCTACCGTGCCAGTCAGTGCAAACTCCAACTGCCTGGGTAGGTTCAGCAATAACATCTGGCGGACTGTGCTTTTCTCCCATCAGCTTTGCCTCACACTAGTTGAGAACAGACAGATGCCAAGATCAGTGTAACAGCTCTGTCTTGCTCTCTCGCTCTCTCTCTCTCTCTCTCTCTCTCTCTCTCTCTCTCTCTCTCTTTTTTCTTATTTTTAGTAAACCAATCATCTCTGATATGGGAAACATCCTGTCTTTGTACAAAGAGAGAAAGAGATGCAAACCGAGAGATAATATGAGACAAAAATGGGTTAAGGGATCACCAGGCCACTGAAACAGGAGCTCTTTCACAGACTCTCTCATGCGCATACACATGTGAAATGTCACGGGTCCAAACATCAATGTGAGTGCCATGAGGTTGATATCCCTTTAGGGTGACAGCCTGATAAGAAGGATGCATTATACTATAGCACCAGTGCAGTGTGGAGCACGTTACTCGCAGAAAACCCACCTTGTCTCACTCCCCCACCCTCCCCCATCCTTCCTCTCCCCTCATTAACCTCACCTCTGATTGCCCTCAGGACTCCCTTGTGCTAATTAGAAGGGGGAAATATGTCTACGATGCATGCAATCCTGTACAAACACACAGACACAGTTTTGTGTTGCTGACAGAAAGACAGCTGTAACTGTGGGTGTGAGAATGAAAAGCTCATTTGCTTTTGTGTTTCATCTATGATCTGAACGTGCTGGCAACTGCAGGGTTAACCCCAGCAGGTGACAGCAGCCCTGTTGATTCCTTTCACGCAGAGAGCCTTCATCGCCATAGTGCTTTAGCACCGCTAAATCAAGAAGTGAGCATTTGTCTCAACATGAAGCAATTAAGGTTGAACAGGAAATGTAACTGTGAATTGATCATTTCACTTTTTCACCCCATGTATGTCACTTATAAAATTAGACACTGCAATAATACAACTATTTCTTTCTAAATGATAAATTCAAATAAGATCAGTGGTTTTAAAGACAACATCATCAATGCAATTCCTTCATGTTTTAATGAAGATTGACCTCTTGTGGTTAAATGATTAGGAAGATGCACTTTAACAGATCACCAAGATAAATTGCTTCATACGGAGACACACACTCACATAAAGACCAGCTCCTTTGCCAATTGAAGCCTATTGACAGAGAAGCTGTGCCGCCTCTTCCAGCGCAGACTTCTCTAATCGTTCTTTGATGTCTCCATTCAAGGGACGTTGTGTACCGGGGAGCAATTTATGAATAAAGAAAGGGTTGTTTTGTACTTCTTTTTTTTACGTGATATCAGGGACAAGTTCGAGCTGATACAAACATGCTGTGGGAGTTGTACAGCAAATAGCCATTTGTACCTGGACTGGGCCTGGGGAGAACTGGGGAAGAAAGAAAGAGGGATGGAAAGAGGTGGAGGGGGGTAATAGATAGAGGAAGGCAGTGGGGAAATGGAGAGTATTTAAGAGCACTTGAGTGCCAGCATAGATGTAGTCACATTTCCCGGTGGACAAAAGCAGGCCCCTCTGCACCATGGCATGATTTTTCACTTTAGCAGGCACCACTCAGTGCTCCTACTCCAGTCCCCCTCTCCATTCTGCTCTCCCCTCAGTCACTGCGTGCTTCAATGACTCCATCATTCCCTTTCATTCACTCTGACTACAAGGGGCACAAGTGAGCACACTCACGTTCACACTCTCACACACACACACACACACACACACTCACGATTTGACCCATTTGCCCCCCTGCCATGGGTAGTAAATAATTCCATTGTGAGAGCCATTAGAGAGTATCTCAAGGGTTAAGAGGGGAAATATACAGGCAGTCAGATGGGCGATTAGACAATAAGAAGATGAAATGTCTACTATTGTTTTGTTGCTTAATTGTTTCACAGATCTTACATTAGGCCAGTGGCTAATTCATATACTTAATGTCCTTTTATTTGCCCAGTTCCTTTTTTTTCCCCCTCAAGGGCCGACATACTGTAGAGATGAAGACATTTGCGTGTGCTTAGACTCGTGCACAAATTATTTTTGTTGCTACTTCACTCACATGTGGCAGCAGGTCACTCTGCCAAAATCTAATGATCGCCAGACCCGGCTCCCATCAAAGTTTGGGATTCAACATCCCTTCGGATTTTAGGAAATGTAAGATGCAATTATGCAAAGTATAGAGAGCGGAGAGCCAAAATGCTTTGCCTGTCTTCCTGCATTCCAAAGGCAAAACCAAATAGTTTGTTAATGTACAGACTTTGTTAATGTGTGTGTGTGTGTGTGCATTCATTTCTGAAGCAATGCAGCTTGACATTTTAGTTGAGGACTGCACGTTAGGCCACAGTTTTGCTAGTGACATAGACTTTTAAGAATTAGTGTCCCCAAGCCAGAAACTTCACTTGGGAGACTGACTCTGAATGGATCAATGCATCTTAATTGAGTGTGTATCTGTCTGTGTGTGGACACACAGCCTGCACCTTGTCCTGAACACATGAACCTGTGAACACACTAACTGGTCCTCTGGGCCTTAAGTTCAGCCACTGTCAGAGGGATCCTTGTATTTTTCCACAGGCATGTCAGAGGATTACACAGTCCCTCTGCTGTTTTATTGACCTCCAAATACACACATACTCACACACACATTAAAGCAACTCAGCATAGTGCCTAGCACCGAGTTAGAGGCACACTGGCCTACTCACTCAGCAGGCTGCTGGCACACACCTCACATCTGCCTGCAGGGATTGCCAGTGGCAAGCATGTGTGTGTGTGTGTATGTGTGTGTGTGAGGAAGTGTTTACAACTACTTATGTGACACACTTTGTGGTGTCATTAGTAAACAAGGCTACAGGTAAAATTTCGCCAATGCTTCCATTTCACCCGAAAGACCAAAAATTTCTACTTGTTTTTAGGGTCAGATGATTGTCTACTCCTTGGAGAAAGCAAACATTCTCATTCAGCTAGACTCCAAGACCAGGTTCCAGTGCTTTTACTTTAACTTTTAGGAAAAACAGAGCTAACAGTGACAGAGTCAAAGTGCTATGACTTTCACCTCGCCCATTCTATTTCCCCATTTCATAAAGAGGGGAATTAAGTTTCTTCCAGAAAGCAATGTAAGCTGGATAATAAAGAAAATAAGAAATTTCCAAGCCTGGTGACTGCTGTTTTCAATACTTGGCTATTACACGTACGCACACTATACTGATTTCTTAAAAAGGAATCACACAAACATGTACATGTAAATGAGTATTGGCTAGCAATGAACAGGAGTTATATGCAGCATGAATTATTAAAGCACCTAGGTGAATTTGCTGCAGGGAAAATATGGTGAGTGTGAATTATCTCTGATCAATATATAGAGTTTAGTGGAAACATGGCTCCTAATTACGCCCACTTTTGACCACACATTCACCTCCTCTCCTACCTTTTTGTCTTTTTCTCGTTACAATCTCTCCTCCCATCTCACACTTCCTCTGTCAGGTGTTTTGGCCTACACATAGGACAACTATACCAGCACAACACAAATCAATGGGTCTGCACATTAACACACAGACACACAGCAGACAAGGTACAGGCTTCAAGCCCTCTCACCAAATCACCTCGAGCCCTCTAGGTTGATCAATAATCAGAAAAAAAAAGGCATTAACAACCAGACGCACTCCTTCCATCTCTCTCATTCTTTACTAATAATTCTTTCAAAGTTGTCTCTCTCACAGTCCTTCCCCCTTTCCTCTGTGGCAGAGAGGAACGTTTTTTTCCCAGAGCTCCTTAGAAATCCCAGAAGCCTGCATGGCCCCATCTCACCTCCAAGCCACAGCCAGACACCCTGTTAAAGGATATTACTATCATTACCCCCCTCCCTCCATCCCAACAAGACTCAGACAGAACTTGGACATTCGCTAATCCATACTTATTGCATTTGGGTTCCTTTCACTGCCTTGTAATTCATATGGCGAGACATATTAGCACTACATATTAGGCTGGCAACAGGTCTACGAGGTGAGATGCAACACTGACACTGAATTGACTTAACTGGAGCCACATGGGACATGTAGGGCACTGGTACTCGCTGATGACTAGGCCCAGCCTGCCTGTATTGAGTTTCTGTGATAGCTGTTTAGCTTGTGATGCTACACTGGGTAGAGGGGGAATGGAAGCCACTCAAGTTCATTGCATTTACTGACAGGAACTCTGCAGACCACAAGGCTATAGAGATCAATAGCATTGCACTGCACAGCACTGTCAGACCAGGCTAGACGCAAACATAAGAAGATTGCATTACACTTAGGCTGAATTTTAGGACAAGCCTGCAGTGTTATCAACACAGCCAAAACAAATTCAATTTGTACTCAAATTCATTTTCTGATGCAACATTACGTTCCCCTTTTCAGGCAAAGTCAATACAAACAGCGCTGTATATCCAAAATGCAACCTGTCCCCAAATCTGATACAAGCTCACGCATGTTATGTTTTTGTCTGGTGATCCTGGGCCTAAACCTCCAGGGGGGCCCTGCATCCCCTTTCTGAACAAACAGAGCAGCGGCTTGTTTCACTTCCCCAATGTCACGGGGGCCAAACCCAGACATTGTGTGGCTCACTGGCCTGCTGACACGGCCACCCAGCCTGCCAGGGATCTGCAGCCGGGTCATAGAGTTGACATTTATTAAAGGAAGTTGCATGGAGAGTTACAGGGAGTTGACAGTCCTCTCATCACGTCCCAGTCCAGAACTCAGAAAGCTGCACAGTACACACCCCTTTCTGTTTCCAACAATAAAAGAAACAATGAAGCTGTTAAGCACTGTATGGCCCTCCCAGGGCCAACTACAATGACAGCTTTCATTTCCCTAACTAGTGTCACTGAATTTTGGAAAATAACTTGTAACCGATTTCAAAAATGCACCAAATATTTAAATAATTTAAAAAAAGACACATACACATACACACACATGCACACCCTTGAAATCACGTGGAGAAACAAAAGCCTGTAACTTCAAATTACGCAAAAGTTGGTAGATAAAGGGCTGTGAATTAATATTTGTGGGCCACAAGGGGGAATGTGGAGTTTAGTGGACCATGAGGAACATTGAAACTCTAAAAAGGCGAAGTCAAGTGAAATGCATTGAATGTGTCGAGTACCAGATGTGCCGTGGATGGCTCAAACATCTGTTGGATATGCAAGGCCTCAGCGGTCTTCAATGACCCCCATTGTCCAGACTTTCTCACAACTCATCCTACTTCCTACCTAACCTTTTGTTCTTCTCTCTCTGCCCCCTCATATAGATCAAAAGTATTTTTTTTAATCCATCATTTGATTTTACTCTATGCGTTAAAATGAAAAAAGGCATTAATCTCAGTTTTTGGTGGAACAAGCCTACAAATGCAGAGAGACATGGGAAAATAAAAAAAACTTTTACAGTGCTGGTTTGAATTTTTTTTTTCTGTTATTGTTCTCTCATCTGTTTTGATGGTCTAGAGCTTTTCTTCTGTATAAGTTACAGTACAAAGAAGCAGCACCAGATGGTAATGGTGTTTATTTTTGCAGTAAGTAATCACCATTCTGGAACTTATGACAGTAGACAGGCCCAGGGACCTGGAACCATGCCCCGAGAGACCTGAGCACTACTTCCTGTTGTGCCCACATGATCACAGACACACACACGCGTACACAATCACAAATACACACATTCATGCACACATAAACACAAACATCCTCTGGGCCACTGGCGATGTGAGCCCCTGGGCCACAGGGGTAGATGTGTTCTGGCACATAGGTTGTGGAGTAGTGTCGAATTACAGAACAGCCACACTGGCACTCTCTACCTCAAAGATGAATGAGCCAACTTTCAGGTAACAGTTCCAGTGAGACAGTTTAAAAAAAGAGGCCACACGGTGTAGTCAGGTTTCCTCCGGGTGCTCCGGTTTCCTCCGACCATCCAAAGACATGCATGTTCGGATTAATTGGTGACTAAATTGTCCACAGGTCTGAGTGTGAGTGTGAGTGGTTGTTGGTCTCTGTCTGTCTCTGTGTGTTGGCCCTGCGATGGACTGGCAGCCTGTCCAGGGTGTACCCTGCCCTCACCCAGTGTGAGCTGGGACTTGCTTTATCAACTCCAGAACCCGGAAACGGAGTAGCAGTAGAAGATGGATGAATTAATGACACCTTTAACATTCAGCCTTGGGTGTAATTTACTGTTTCCTCTCTTCTTTCTAAATCTATGTGGTAAAAAAATAGGTATTTTTGCTTCAACAACATACTTGTTAGAATATATTTATTTATTACCACAATTTATAATGTCTTTTTCACCTAACTAATTTCTTAATATAAATACATTTAATAATTAAATGTACAACTACATAATATTCAAATCTTTTCGAAAAAAAAAAAAAAATCAACAAAGTAAAAAATATAACTGCTTTTTTTTTTTTCTTTTTTTCATCCTCATTGACTTAATAATGCATCAGTGTCCATACTAAAATAATACCAAGAGTGAGCTTTTCGTTTTGTGGATTTCTCATTTTCCTAATTTTTGCATGAAACTCGCCATGTTATTTTTCAAATACAGATTTTAAAAAGGGGACTTGTATTGATCTCTGCTTTATTAGACAGTTCAATAGTGTAATAAAAATTGATTTGAATCCCAAGATGTTAAATTTGCATGGGCAGCTGCTGAGCCAACTAACCCATCAGGATGTACTGCATAAAAATTTTAGCACTTGTCTAGCACTCTCTAATATCCATTCTTCCCATGATTTCTGTGGAAAAATGTTTAAAATGTGAGACCTGATTTATGATTTTCAAGTCCTGAGTAGCACTGTTTTCAATTCTCCAAATCACCAGTATCCTAGATTCCCAGTTAACATGACAGACATAAACTCCTTTGGGGCATCCAGACCCCCAAGTGACTCTTCCCTTGAATCTGAGTGAAGGTAACAGTGAAATACTGTTGGGAAAAGGAGCTGGGTGGAGGGAAGGTAGCAGAGAGAGAGAGAGAGAGAGGCTCGAGTTAATGGTCTTGCATCTTCCTGGCAGCATGTCAATAATGGCTCTGATCACATTAAGTAAAGAGTCCATTAGCTTATTCTCTTTCCTCCTGCATGCTACATAACAGAAACACAGGAGAAAGCTGAAAAGCTCCTCTAATGCAGTATGTCTGTGTGTTACAGACACCTCTGTCTGTTCCCAGCTAGACCAAAACAAAACGACTTGGGAGGTTTACCAATGCTATGATGGATCACTCATTCATAGGTATTCCCTTTTACACAACATAAAAGTGAGATTATTTTGATAGAGAGAAAGTCAATGATACACTGCAGGAAGTATGGAGAGAATTTTGGGAAAATTATTAAAAATGTTGATTTTGAAATTAAATAGTAAAAGTATTTCCAGGTTGAAGGTATTCAAAATGTAGAAAAGATTTAAATAATTGCCACATACAGGTTTTATAAACTTGAGCCCTCGTGTAAAGTTTCTTTGGAGTTTCTTCTGCATTAAATACAGGTTTATGCTTTTGCCTTTCTTTCTTACTGGCCTCAGGATATAATACCCAAAGTGGCAGTTATTACAACAACGAGGAACAGAAATGACTGATACATCAGGACAGAGCAGAAACATGTAACTATGTGGCGAAAGAGCAAATTGTGAGCATATGTTAATACACCTTCTCTGCACCGGCCTCTTGCCAAAGTAGTAATCAAGACAAAGGAGATGTGATATAAGAGGGAGAATAAAGCAGGTTGTCAACCCCCCCCGTATCTCTACCAATACACACACACAAAATGGATAGACGGACCATTTCTTAGCCGCTTCAGTGCTCTCTATTGGCCCTGGAGGGAGAACAGCGGCCCCCACATCTGTCTCCCAGGCCCACGACAGACCTGGCTGCTGTATCCAGACCCAGGAGATCACACGGATCATCCTCAATTAATGTGAACCATCAGGCGTTCCCTAGCTGCTTCTATCACTCCTACCCTCTTCTCAGAGGCATCCCCTCAAGCTCAGTGCTAGGTCCGCTGAGTTTTACATATTGACCGTGGCTATGGTTTCTTAGCACAGTTGGGTGAGGCAAGCCAACGTTATTGTGTATGCTTTGTGAAAAGAGACAGGGAATCAATACATCAGTCCAGACCAGACGCTGCTCAGATGTAAGTGCTGCGAGGCGGTTCTTCAGAGGTTCTGAACTCAGAGAACAGTTGACTTTACTCTGCAGCGCACCGGGGCCTAAAATGGCTTCCATGTGCTGGCCCATCTGCACCTCTGTTGGGCTGTGGCCAAAAGACTGTCCTTTTCACTTTTTAAAGATGCCGAGGGACAGCTTTAAAACCAAAAAGGGTTGATGATGATGATGGTAGAGGTCACGTGAGATTAAAAGAATCAAAGTTTAGGAGACCTTTTTAAAAATGGCAGTTTTGTTTTCAAAAACAGATAATGAAAAAAGACAAGTCAGTGGGAAAAAAAACAAAACAAAACAGGAACTGTTTACTAAAGGCCACCTGGATCCCGGGATGTGCCAGATTCTGAATCACTCATTCTGTGTAAAGTCCTCGGCAATAACCTCGTGTGAACCCCCTCCCCAACCTTGCAATCTGCAACTGCACTATAAATCTCACTGCTGTCGATTAGTGAGCCCTTAGCAACAACAAACACATAGTCATGAATTTTTAACCAAAGCCATGAGTTAAATCAGGCTGAGAGGTGAAGGAAGGGTATCTTGCAGCCTTTAGGTTGATCAGCGCGTCTGGTCCGGTGAAATAAGCCCTGTGGCATTAACATTTACTCACACCAGAGCCCTGCAAGCAATCCTCTCTGGCAGTCATGAACATAATATTGACCAAAGCAATACCCCTTTGCATGGTTGTTAATTCAATTATAAAGTAGGAATCAAACTTGAATAGACCTGCTCCAAGTTGTAATCAGGAACATGAGCTGGCACATAGGGTCCTGTCTGGACATTATTGAATCACCTATTTCCATCTCAGCTCCTTTTTAAAGTGGTTGACATGATATGGAAAACAGGATTCTGCAGGTGTAATTTTGGTGTTGATGTGGGTACGTATGCCCTTCACATCAATGGCTTTAACAATTAAGACTGTGGCCATTGTAATTGCCATATTTAATTGAGCTTTTGGTGTGCACAAAATAACAGTTTCATTTTTCAGCTCCTGAATTTGTCCTCCATCTCAGTTAAAACAAAGGTTACCAATACCAAGGAGGCATCAAGTCTCGTATTCAAGATGATTGTGTGTTTTTGCACAACACTATTTCAGTATTGTCCCAGAGAAACAATGTTTGACTATTTGAAAACTGCAGCTTTTTTTTTTTTTTTTTTTACTTTTTTTATTACTTTTTAATGTTTTGATCTGGTATTACTTACCAGAAGGTGACATAACTCCTGCCTGATGATGGGAAGACATGAATTTCATGTTAACTTGACAACTAAATATTAGGATCCAAGCATCTGTTTCGGAAGTTTAGAAAACGCCCAAAATGTAACATACTGAAGGTCACATCTAAAGTAACAGATACTCTTGAAGTTCAGAGCATAAAGAGGGAATTTACAATGATCACACAGTGCAAAACTCAACCTCTATGAGTCTTACAAATGTCCTCCACCCACGTATGGACTTGGCTACTGATTTCCCTGAGGTACAACACAGGGTAAGAAGTAGAGCTAGTTGTTCACACATGACCTCTGACCTGCCACTGGGGAGCCAATGGAAGAGCAGCCTGTGTCTTGAGAGTGCTTGCCCTCAGATGTGATGGCTTCAGGCAGTGGGCTTTGCGCGAACCCATCCCCCATGGCACCCTCTTGCCACTAGATCCTCTGCATTATTCATACAGCCCAATATGGTGTGGGGTGGAGGGAGAGACATAATATGGAAAAGAAAGCACAAAGGTTCAAGACCTTCTCAGATCACAAGGAACTTCTGCTTAACCTCCCCTGAAGTGGCAAACAGAGCTTTTTTTTTTTTTTTTTTTTTAAAGGAACTGGATCTGAAAGTAGGACTAGAGATCAATGGGGATTTCCCTCGAGTCTTGGTGGAGATCGCATTCACTGCAAGGTGACTGGTCAATCAATGTGGTTCCCATGGTTCGCTTTGCCATTGTGAGAACTGATCCTGCTAATGCAACTGTCTCATGATCAGTGCTCTTACGTATGTTGATCTGGAACCAGTGTAGCTGTCATTCTACACAGACGGACACGATTGTACATCAAACCAGTAGATGTAAATATTGGGGATATCATGTGACACAAGCTCTACAGGCACAGGCATTTTTTAGGGGGGGCGGGCTGCGTGCTTATCTTAGCGTCTCTCTTCATGCTTGCCAAATAGACTCAGTCATTGAATATGATAGGTGATGATTAGTGAAAAGCATATACACGTTAAGCTGTTAATCCCAAATGCACACTACGCAGCCTAACAGCATTCTTAATACAGCCCTGCACATAACCTGCTAATTGCATAATTGCCCGATTTGTTTTAACTGACAGTGGTGCCCTGGCCCATGACAAGGCCATCATTTGCTTATCCTCATTGTCAGCAATTTGCAAGGTGGATACCACACTATACAGCATCCAGCACCATCGTAGAGACAGCCGTGAATTAAGGATGCATCACAGTGGCACAGAGATGAATAAATACAGCCGTTGCTAGATTAATTCTGAGAGACATGAAGGCAGGCAGATACAATAAACTAACAGCAGCAGGCTGTCCACCAGATAAAGTGGGTATCCTATTGTCTCTCTTCTGTAATTACTGGCTAATAGTCATTAACCTGGCAAACAGAGGTTTAGCTGTATTGTTTAAAGGACTCTGGGATGCATAATGGCAGAATAATATGTCATAGCACTGGTAGAGATGGAGGAGGGGAGGATTAATGAGATTTTCCTGGAGGGAGTGTACAAGAAGAGGTGGGGCACGCCTGGAAAATATAGGGGAAAGAGGGCCACATTAAGCTAATTGGAAGATGAGTGCCTACTTGTAAAAGTGCTTCTAATGGCATATTTGTTTCTCTCACAGCATCACAGGACTAATGCAGGGGAGTGGAGTTGTGAGACTTAGTGTGGTAAGGACAACAGGGGCCTCTGTTTGTATACAAATATGCATCAACAAACTAGATACAATTACTGCATACTTTTTCACATTTGTTTAGAAAATGTTTTGGGTGTTTTCTCAGGTAAGTAGTTTTCTAAGAAAAAGACAATACATTTAGTTCAAAATATAGTGTTATCAAAGCGATAATGCAAAAGTGATTGAGAGATGTATTGTGAGGTTCTTTTCCATAAGAAGTATTTTTCACATCGACAACATAAACTGAGTCAAAATTTGCCCTTTTCTAGGCTGATTCATGGCAGCAAGGTCGAATAGTGGTTAGCGTTAAGAAGGTCACAGGTTTGGTTCCTGGCCTGGGGCCTTTCTGTGCAGAGTTTGTTCTCCCCGAGCCTGTGTGGGTTTTCTCCGGGTACTCCAGTTTCCTCCCACCATCCAAAGACATCATGTTTGGGTTAACTGGTGACTCTAAATTGTCCGTAGGTCTGAGTGTGAGTGATTGTTGGTCTCTGTCTGTGTGTTATGTGTGTTGGCCCTGTGATGGAAATGGTGACCTGTCCAGGGTGTACCTGGAAACGGATAAGCGGTTGAAGATGAATAGGCTGATTCACTCCTTTTTTTTCCCTCTCAGTTCGGCCCGAGCCGCAATGCTTTGTGACTGGTAGTTAAGTTTAACTAACTGGTTAAACTTAATTGACCAAGTGGATAAGGAGGTTTTGGATAGCATCTTCTATAGCCGTACAGGGCCCACTACAGAGCAGAAATGCTGACTTGTTCTGACAGCTAGAAGGCCTTTCTACACACTATGTGTGTCATACACACTATGTGTGTCATTTTAGTCTGTGTCACTGGGCCTTGACGTGTGTTTAACTTAATGTACGGGGAAGTGAAGGCACAGGGTAGGACTAGAAGATAATATAAATGTCTAAACCCTCTTTTTTCTGTGATAGTGACAGGGTGGTTACTGTGTATGGGTTGAAGGGCACCACTGGTCAAGCCATCCGGTTGAATTGCTAAGTTTTCTGGTTTTACTTAATGATTCAAGTTAGTGCTTGAAACTAATCCAGAACTCCCATTTATTAAAGAAGACCTTCTTTTCAAGAGTCTGTGGTTCTTGTGTTACTTCAATTTTAACTTCAGGAGCAAACATCAAAGTGGAGCAGTTCATTATTATTGTCTTAAACTTGCTTACATTCATTTCAACGTGATCTAAAATGCAAGCACCCCTGATTGCTGTTTGCCACAGCAGATAGTCTATTTGTAGGAATTATATGCTTAAATTGTATTTGGACTTTTTTCTTTTGTAATCTCAGTTATAATTGTTGGCAGGAGCATTCAAATGAGAAACACTTAGAAATTCATCATCTTTGTCACTAGAAAATATCAAAAGACAGCTCCACTTCTTAGAACTACAATTTCTTAAGAAATTTTCTGGTTGTGGAACTATTTCAAGATTCACTTTCTAATTTGCTTTCATTTTTGGTTTCAATTAAATCAAATGGAAGTACTAATGCCCAAATGGCCAGGCAGTATGAAATAATAGTGCCCAGGCTAGAATTTAAAGTCATACCTCCAGGCAAAAACTCCAAGCGCACACAGAATGAAAGTGTAAAATGTTTTTTAATGTATATTTAACAACAAATACCCTAGTGACTATTGATGTTTCGTCTCAGAAGAATCTATTTCTCCACTATATCTGAGGGCATGATATGAAACCACTCACACTTTTATTTTATTTCTCTGTTTTTCTGTTCTTCTTCCTCTGTGTGTGTCTCTCTCTCTCTTACTATCCTTCTTTTGCTGTCTCTCTCTCTTAAAACATTTATCATATGTTTTCTCCTTACAGGCCCTTTGTGCTTTGTGATGTTGGTTTTTTACAGCTTTTTACTCACCAGAGTTGCCATTTATGTTTTATAGATGTCAGCAGCTAGGAGCACATTCGAAATGTCACCATTTTTCTGTGACTAATTGTCATCGCTTTGGTTACTCCCTTGATGTCACTTGCATCTGATCCTGCAGGAACCCATGTGTGCACTGCAGAATTTACACTCTCCCTCTCCTTCTCACTCATCTATTTCTATCTTATTCACACAAACGCGTATCTTGCAGAAAAGCAGCTGTAGCAGAAATGACTCTCTGATTATCAATTGTGAAGTGTTCTGTCATCAGTGTACCAAACAAATGCACTGCGACAAACGTGCATTTCCTTCAACTTAGTAGCTCAACAAATCAATTATTGGTATCTGCCAAGATTATTTGTTTGACAATGCGCATTTTCATGGAATTTAACCTTTTTATTTTTTTAACAAATAATAGCACACATCCAACTGACTCTTGAGGAGTAAAACACTTAGTATGCAAACGTAGTAACATAAGAACAGATAAAGCTCAGTGTTGTCATATTGAATCAATTGTTAATAATCAGCCACACCATTAGCCATGTGTGCCCTACATGTCAAGTATTCCACAGGTTATGCATTCTTTAAGTCTTAAGTCTCCAACATGTTATGATTCATATTTAAGGTAACAGATTATAAATCCTTTAGATCTCATTGACATAACAGAAGAACAAACAAATATGCAAAGGAAGACAAGCTCAGTGTCACTGTCAAGGCATTTTCTAAAGCCTTCGATGAAAATGCATTTTTCCTCTTTAAATGTCCATAGTTGTTCGTTGACAGCGACACACTGTATCAGCCCCTCTAAGGCAGTCAGCCTGAGGGACAGAGACTGCCAAACAAGGTGCGATTAGTCGATTGCATTAATTATTTTAGTTTCACATTTTTCTCTGGCTCACATAATTTTTTAAATATCCATACATACTGGGTGTTTAGAAAGAAACTCCAAGCAAGAGTTCATGTCTTTTGCCAACAAATTTTCATGACACCCTAAAGTGCAGGAAGACACATGGCCCTGCTGATAGCCCCACCTCAGTGATTTTGATGTGTTTACCTGAGACTTAATCAAACTCTTGCCTACTCTCATCACTGTGTGAGTGATGATTATATTTACAGGACTGGCTTATAGAAAAAAAGTAGATGGGAAAGAATGAGGGGGGGGGCAGTTTCATGTTGCTCCAGGGGCCTCTGAATTTCATGAGCAGAAAAGCTTGCCCTTACATACTAACCCTTGCTCTATCTTCTCCTTTGACCACACTGATTATGCACGATCAATAATGGCTTGTATTTTTGTCTTCTTCCTTTGTCTTTTGGGGCATCTAGGATGCTGCAGGCAAAGTGCTGGACCGGTGGACCATCATGTCTCGAGAAGAAGAGATCATCACCCTACAGCAGTTCCTCCGCTTTGGTGAGACCAAGTCCATAGTGGAGCTGATGGCAATTCAAGAGAAAGAAGGTCAAGCAGTAACAGTTCCCTCCTCCAAGACAGACTCTGGAATTCGGACATTCATTGAAAGCAACAACAGGACCCGCAGCCCTGGACTCCTTACACATCTCGAAAACAGTAGTCCATCGAGCATTCACCACTTTGAGAATATTCCCAACAGCCTAGCCTTCCTCTTGCCCTTCCAGTACATCAACCCCGTCTCCGCCCCCATGCTTGGCTTGCCCCCTAATGGTCTGCCAATGGAACAGTCCACTCTTCGGCTCCGGGAGCCTAGCCTGCCAAGCCAAGGTGAACAGGTGGAAACCAGCGAGTCAGAAGTGTCCCTGTCACCCTTCCGCACAGGCCAGAGCCCCAGCCGTGGAGCCATGGGAGCCATTAATAGCAACATTGAACCCAAGACAGAACCCAATAACTCAACATCACCCATCTCACCGACCCCTTCCACCCAGCAGGTTCAACAGCAGCAGCAGCAGCAGACACAGCTCCAGCAACAACAGGGCCAACAGCAGTCCCAAAATCAGCCTCAACAATCCAACAGCTTGAGTGACCATCAGGTTCACCACCACTTTGTAAAGGATGAGCAGTCTAAAACGATTACCCATCCCTCCTTTTCCTCAAAGATGCACCGCATGCGCCGCATGGGAGCCACTTCTCGTAAGGGTCGTGTGTGCTGTAACTCTTGTGGCAAAACCTTTTATGACAAGGGCACACTTAAGATACATTATAATGCTGTACACTTAAAGATCAAACACCGTTGCACCATTGAAGGCTGCAATATGGTCTTTAGCTCACTTCGCAGCCGCAACCGACACAGTGCCAATCCAAATCCACGGTTGCACATGCCAATGCTGCGCAATAACCGTGATAAGGACCTGATTCGTGCCAATTCAAGCACCGGCACACCTGTCATCTCAAGCACCAAGAATGGTGGCTTCACACTCACCAGCCCTGGACGGCCACCACTGGGTTTCACTACTCCACCGGTAGACCCTATGCTTCAGTCACCCCTGCAAAGTCCCCTGGTCTTCCCCTCCCTGAAGTCAGTGCAGCCAGTCCAGCCAGTTCCCCCATTCTATCGTACACTCCTGTCCCCTGCTGACCTTGTTAGTCCCCCAGTGTCACTGCCCACCAGTCCCATCCTGCCCACCACCACTAACAGTACAACCCTGATGGACCAGCAGCAGCAGATCCTCGCAGCTGCAGCTGTGGCTTCCCATAATAATGTTCATGTGTCAGAAGCTGGACCCATGTCCCACCGCTTACCTACACCGACTGCCAATCAGGATCTCACTAGTGGCAACAGTGACCCCACGCCGAAAAAGAAGCCTCGCAAATCTAGCATGCCAGTAAAGATTGAGAAAGAGGTGATTGATGTGGCGGATGAATATGAGGACAAAGATGAGGATGACGATGATAACCTACATCAAAATCACCACCATCACCAGCCATCCCTTCTTCATAATAATATCAAAATGAATGGAAATTGTAATAGCAACAACAGTGGCAGTGGTACTGGAAACCACAGTGGTGGTAGTGGGCAACAATCCCCTTCCCAGGATGAGATGAGCCCTGGATTAGCTCTGAGAGGTATGATGAGGCACAGTGAAGATGACTGCCGGGAAGGGACTGTTAGTGACAGCCGGTGTGGAAATGATCTGCGAGGGACCGGTGAGCTACGTTGTATGGACAGTTTCACCTCTGAGGACCAAGACCATGAGAGAGACTTTGAGAATGAATCTGAAACCTCTGATTCTAAGATGTTCTATCGTGATGAGCTTATGGATGTGGAGGAACAGCAAAAACACAGCAGGGGCGGAAGGGTTCTTGACAAAGAACAAGGCAATGAGGGTGGTGAGGAAGCCCATTTGAGAAAAGAAAGGGAAGGAAAGGGCCATTCATCGCCTTCCCCTCCTCAGCCCCCTATCAAGATAAAGGAAGAACTTAATGATCCTACTTATGACATGTTCTGCATGGGCCAATATGGCCTTTATAATGGGGGCATGGCAGCAGCTGCTGCTGCTGCTGCAAGTATGGCTGCCTTGCATGAGAGCTTCATCTCTTCGATGGGCTATGGTGCCAGCCCACCCAAATTCCCTTCCTCTGAATCACCAGAGGGAGATCCATGTGCAAGTCCTGACCCCAAGATCTGCTATGTTTGTAAGAAGAGTTTCAAGAGCTCCTATAGCATGAAACTGCACTACAAGAATGTGCACCTCAAAGAGATGCACGTGTGCACTGTGGCTGGCTGCAATGCTGCTTTCCCTTCCCGGCGGAGCAGAGACAGGTTAGTGCTAGAACTCGGTAATGTAACCATTTTACAGTAATGTAAATGTGCAAGCCGCAGGTAGGTTGAAGAAAGAATTTCATTCACTCTGTATTATTAATCCACAGAACAAACTTATTTTTTAAACAAATATTAACTTATTGCAAGTCATGCCAAAAAACAATATAATACATTTTGTCATATTAATGAGATATTTGGCGTCATTTGACATTAAATTGCAGTATTTCACAGCTAAATGACATTTACCTATATAGGTTAGACTTAATAAAAGTAACACTTGTTAGCTAATGGAATAAAAAAAATGAATTCAGGGGCATCTGCTCCTTGTCAAGTCAAAGTTCAGAAAAGGGTGTTAGGATGAGGAGTGCGTACACACATGCACGGAAGCACTAGGTTGTACCCATCATCCCTCCAGCAGCAGTATGTTGTTTACCTGCCCTTCCTGCCCCACCTTGTCACAGGAAGGCGAAGGTGAACATATTAGCATAGACAGCGGTTTGTCAAACCACTGCATTTATTAACGCATTAGGAGGTGAGGCTAGCCACACTCACCTGGGCTTGTTAGCACATATCAGTCCCACACACTCAGAATACATAAAGCAGGAGTACTGGCAGCAGATTGATAATGAAGGTACATACAAATCAGTAGTGCCCTGGGCTATAAGAAACAACAGGTTTTTTTGGGTGGGAGGGTTGCATTTGGAGAAGCATGAAATTGGCCAATATTCAGTCATACCTAATAAATAAAATTTATCTTCATATAGATACTGTTTTTATCAATTGGTGTTGGTTTCCATTAGAAAAATTAAATGTGTGTGTAAAAAATGTGACTTGATATTTTCATCCAGTCATCTAAATGAAAATGGTTATGTCCCTCAGCACAGCAGGCATATAATGTAAAATAAACTGTAAATTCCCTTTGCCTCTCCAAATACACAGCAAATGAGCACAAGTGCCTCTTGTGCTCATACTCTTTTTCTCTATGTAGTAGAAGTCATCTGCTCTGAATAGTTTTAACTGTAGTCTGTTCTTCAGTGGATATAGAGCTCATAAAAATTTTTAAGCTGTAATGTCGATGACAAATGGGACTTTAATTTTACGAAGTGTCAGGCTGCAGCTTACTGCATCTTTCCAAGTGGCAGCTCTTCTTTTTTGTTTAGTTTTTTTTCTTAGGCCCCGACTCAATCACTTCTACATCTCTCCTCCCAAACTTGCAGCTCTTTTTCCATCCCAGGTCTTTTATTACATTTGCTGTTTTGGTGGCATCTGTTCCCGCCGATATTTGTTCATCAGCGGCGTGTAAACAGCAAGTAATTCAGGGCCTCTATTAGAACAGATGCATGAGGGGAACAGGGAGAGCAGAAGCGGAGACAAGTTAGTGTTACTGAAGGTGCAACCCTGCGGCTCACCTGACGCAGCTGTGCCGACAGCCGCCAGATGACAGGTAGTGTTATCATAGCATCCACTGCCTCACTGTGCTGCAATGCCACTAGTGATTTTGTTAGCTCCTTTCTTTTGGCAAGACTTTAGGAGAAAATACCTGAGGCATGACCGGCTAGCTGTGTAACATGTGACCTCACACACATGCACACTCACACACGCAAATTCACGTGTACAAATAGATAAAAAAAAAAAAAATGTTCTTTGACTTTCCAAAGAAAAAAAAATAGTCTATACCATGTTCATTATTTAAGATGAGAAAATATTATAACAGTAGAATTGAGTTTAATTGCCACTGGTAATCATCAGATATTGTTTATTGCATTAGCACAAATGAAGAAATTAAATTTCCATTTTGTTATGAAATCTGCTGTCATGCCCCCCCCCCCAATGTCTCACAGAACAGTGATAATGAAAAGGATCATCAGAAAAGAAAAAGGAGAAAATGCCGGAGAAGTATGCTACATTTGCACATATATACAGCCAGGCATTTGGCACCATAGACAGGGAAAAGCAAAGTGCTTTAGACAGGGAGGGGGATACATTCCTGATGGCATATGGGACATATTATTCTGCTGCTGGTTCAAAAAGGGAACTAAACAGAAGAGAGGCATAGCTACAGGAATCCTGGGTCTTTTAGATGAGTCAATACACAAGCCAAGTTCTCATCAAACCTGTCCCTTGATAATACTCTAATGATATAATGTATGTTTGAATTTAATGATAGCAATAAAATGGGAAAATAATTTGGTTGTTTCATAAGAGCAATTGCCCTGATAAGATTAAGAAACTGCATGTACAAATATGTTTGCACAAAATTAGAATAATATAATAATAATAATAATGTTTATTATCAGTATATTAGATAAAGTGAAAGTCCATTCCTCCTCCTAATATTATTTAATAAGCAGCTCTTTGCAGTGTTTCACCACCAGCGTAAATGATTGATAAACACAAACATTAACAGAAAGTAATTAATTCTCTTACTAAAAAATAAAAATAACTCCATTGAATTTCAATAAGAGGAAGGTGAACCAGTGGCTTTTTGTTTTTGTTTTTAACATCTGAATAACAAATGCTAAAGAAGTGTTATAGCATGCAGTCCTGCGTGGCTTTGTCTTCTCAATATGCTGGAAAACAGCTGTTGACATCCAGCAACAGAGAAGTCTAAGCAGCTCTGCACCTCTGATTAGTCTGTGAGTGAAAACCAAGAAGCACGTAAACACACCGTCAGACACCAGCATCAAACGCTCTCCTATCAAAGGAAGCAGAAGAGAGGTCATTTGATCTGCAGAGAAACACAACTGACAGCCAGTGAAGTGACATTGTCAGGGTAGGACACTGTAAATGTGCTGCCATGGAAAAAAAAGTATCACTAGTGTTTGTTTAGTTTGGATCTCTGCGCTATTTATAAGACTGAAGAATAAACTGAACTTGCACACATACATACACAAATGTGTTTAAATGAATTCTGTACGTCCTCACCCACACACAAACATGCAGAAAATCACACACACGGTAAAATGCAATTCATTGTGCCCTTGAGCAAGCATGTATTTTGTGTTTTTGGTATAAAACAGTGCTGTGTGGTTTCACGGTGGAGTGTTTTGTCCCAGCCTCCTGCTGCATGGAAGTAAATGATTGCATATTTATTGAGGGGAGCAAGCAGCATCGGCAGAAATGTTGAAGATGCTGCATGATTAACTGCTGGAAAGGTGCACAAACCAGTAATCATCGCCAATATTAGTCTCGTTAATCATATTTCTAAACTGGGGATAAGACTTTCCTTACTTATCTCATTTTTATCAGCCCTTCCTGCTTCTTTTATTTATTATTTTTTACCGTTCATGCCAGCTTAGTTTTTTAACCTGTTCTCTCTATAACACTCCACCAATTAGGTGTCCTCCCTCAATCCATGTTCTCGTGGTGCAGCAGTGCACAGCCTATCATCCCCACATGTGCCACTGCAAACGGAGAGTGAAGGTTAATTATGTTGGAGAGGTTTTTTGCTTCCCTCTCCTTCCTCTTTCTGTCTCCCTCAGTCCCCACACAGCATGTGGGCCCAGCTCCGCTGCTCCACAATAAGCTCTCTGTTTGTCTCTTATAAACAAAGGGCACACCGCTCATAGAGAGAATATGTTAACAGGAGACACTTACTCCAGCTGAATATTATCTGCTGATCAAAAGATGGAAGCTTCAAATACTACACCGCTTGGGTTTATCGTTGGGTTTCTTTTGAGAATAAGGGAAAATATTTCATTCATCAATGAAAAGCATATACACACCCACATGGACACGCCGTCTTGTATATTCTTGTACATAAAAATGTTTTTGGTGCATATTTAATGTTTACCCCTGTCTGTCTCTTATAATTGAGGATACTGAAATCGTTGTAGCTCATGCTGTGGTACAGATTGAAAGAATGCAAAGGAGATCTAACAATGGCAGAGAGTGATAAATGTTACTAAAACTCTTGTCCTCCCACTTACACCCAAAACCTCATAACACACCCCAAATGACAGGGAAGACAAAGAACCGCTGGTGTCAGTTTAATACCACTCTGCTTTCCATCTCATTTACGCATTATGAGTCATTTAGAAGACAGACACACTTGGATACACACGTACACACATTGACACAAAAACAAGGGCAAGGGCCATCGGATGATTAACGCCAGTTGGGACGTGGCACACTCTCTACCTCCTCTGCACAGTCAAAAATGGGCTCTCTGGAGGCCTCCCCCATCTTTTGGGTGAAGATGAGACTGTCAAATTGGTTTGCCAGCCACATTACTGGCCAGCAGGGAGGTAGCAACCAGGAGAGGGGGTGTTAAGGACTTGGGTTTGGAGGAGGAAAGGTAGAGTACATTAAAGTGGTGGAGGGATGGAGTGTGACTGGGAAATGGGGCTGAAACTCGAAATCTGATAAATGAAGGGTTACGTGCATTATGCCCACCATGCATGGATTCAACGGACTTATTTTGATGATTTAGGGCAAGCAGGGCAAGCAGTGCCAACACAGTGGTAGAGTAATATTTACACAAAAATCCAAACTGGACTCTTTCTCTCCTCTGCAGTTCCTGAGATTAATAATCATCCAAATGATCTCATGAAGTGACTGAATTTTCTTTTTTTAAATTGAATTAGATTTTTTTAAATGTCTAAAAAAAGATCTCAGTTTTTGTGATTCCTTAGGATATTGTTGTAATACTCTGACAATGTGGTTTGCATTTTGAGTATTTAATAGGACTACTGCAGCTATAGCGCAAACTAATTACTACATGATATTTAGCAGGTTTGTTTTTAATAACTTACAACTGAGATAGCGATGGTTAACTTAGAGCTTATTAGCAGTGAGAAGGTGTTGTTTTAGAGATGGAGACATGTTGCAAAGGACCTGCCTACTTGAGCATCATTAACAGCAGTTTCCGGCTTATCCAAGCTATTCTATGGCCCTTCTTTACATCAAAGCCTGTTGGCTGGTATTCCCACGGAAATTGTGGCCCATTTTTTATATATTGATGATTATGGCATTTTGAGACTTTCATAAAGCATTCTGGCCTCTCCTAGTCATGCTTCGACACATGCATTTGACTAGACATGGATATAGCGCTACAGACACTGAATCAAAACTCCCATACTCAGGCCATAAGCTAACATCATATGGGTGCAACTGTGCTATCAAAAGATAAAAAAAGAACAAAGGATTTATACAGTCTTTTTGATCGAATCCCACTATATGGAGGCAGTATATTATCTGTTTTTACCACATACACACACACACACACACTAACACATACAGGCACGTGCAAACACACTCGTACTGTGACAGCCACAGCCAATCGATTTGGCACGCTCTCTCTCCTCAATGCTGACGATGCTCGAGTGGACGGGTTCCTGGTTGCTTGGTTCACAGAAAAGGGTCCCTCAAATGAATGTATTTTTACCTCTTGCAGGACAATGTCGGATAGGGAAGTAAATAATTAAAGGAAAGGGACCCTTTTTGACTGCATCAACCCTGCCACTGCTGGTAAGCTCTACTATCCATTGTGACTCCATTTTTGCCCATCCTTCTAAGGATGACCCTTGTCTTTTTTTGTTTTATTTTGTTCTGTTTTGTTTTGTTTTTCCACGTGCCCTCCCTGCATGGAAACCCTTCACGTTAAAAAGGCACTAAGTGTTTGCATATTTCCTTATTTGATTTCAGTGCTGACCTGATATGAGAGGAGTGGGCCTTGTGTATGTCATACCTGACACCGATCATTAGTTGCTTAAGTTTCCTTTATGTGTTATCTAGTTTTATTGTGACATCTACCTTGGGTATCCTTTCTATCTTACGCTGACTTGGCTGTGAAATTAGAGCCAAAAAAAAAAAAAAAAAAAGAAGCATTGATATGATTTTAAGCCCATATCCGCTTGAATCTTTTGGCATGGCTTTTTTATGCAAACTGAAATCCTCACTAATTATATCCTGGCTTAAGCATGGCATTTAGTTAGTTTGTTTTTGTGTAGCACATTGTGTGATACAGTTTACCCTGTGTTTGGGAAAAATGCCAGCCTTAATGAAATACACGGCTACATAAAGACCTGTTCATTGAAGTGCTCGATTAAGCCACCTTCAATAGGGAGAGAATGCGATAATGCTGTCAGGGCCTAGTGCTAATATGCTATCCAGTTCCTCTCGATTATCACATTACCACAGTTCGAATCAATTGATAAACTCCCATTCAATATGGTGGAGTATTTAATTGAGTCAGAGTCTATTTGATTTGAGGGCTGTGCAGTGCAGACATGCTGACAGCAGTAAACAGGGTGCATTTTTCTGAGGAGAGCTGCAGGATGTATTTCTTCTTTTGCTTTCTGTGAATTTCTGTGTACCTCAAATGATAGTAAGAATAATGAATTCCATATGTCGTGTTTGTTAGATGTTGAATGTGCCCTACCATCTAATAGATGTTGAGATAAGTTGAATTATGTAAAAATAATATATTTGAAGCACAGGTATATGGTTTTCACTGTGAAACTTTGTATTCTGGTCCATGTTAACTTTATGTCTTCCCACACTAGGCACAGCTCCAACATCAACCTGCACCGCAAACTGCTGACCAAAGAGCTGGACGACATTGTCCTGGACCCCCAACTCACGCCACTGCCTAAGGACCTGCGAGCCGAGATACTGGCCAAGATCTATGCCGGGCACCACTTGGGCTTGGACCCTATGGCTGGGATGGGCATCAGAGGTGGCAGCCTCCGACCCATTGGCCTCAACCATGACACCCGTTACCCCATGAGCAATGATAATCCCCTCTACCCTCTCAACCACGACCTTAAAAATCACCACACCAACGGCTTCTCCCAGGGCCAGCCAGATGACTACATGGTGCTGGACCTGAGCACCACATCCAGTGTCCAGTCCAGCAGCAGTGTCCACTCCTCACACGAGTCAGACGAGGGCAGCGATGAAGGCATCCTATTGGATGACCTGGAGGAGGAGGAGGAGGGAGAAGAGGATGAGGAAGAGGGCAACAGTGAGGGGGAGGACTGCTCCCAGCATGCCATTAGGCGAGCTGAAGGGGGGCATCGGGATGAGACTGGAGAACTAAGAGGAGAAGGACATGGTGAGGGGTTGGAATCGTCCTCGTCACCATTCCTCCTTTCGTCCACTGGGGGCAGTAACAGTGACAGCAGTGGCATCCTCTGCAACATTTGCCACAAAATGTACAGCAACAAAGGGACCCTGCGTGTGCACTACAAGACTGTGCACCTGCGAGAGATGCACAAGTGCAAAATCCCTGGTTGCAACATGGTGTTCAGCTCTGTCCGCAGCCGTAACCGACACTCTCAGAACCCCAACCTCCACAAAAACATCCCCTTCTCTACAATAATAGACTAAATAATGACTTTCTACTCTACCCTCCTGTCAGTCTGCCCACTTCTCCCTTCATTCCTCATCCTTATTCCTTCTCAAATTAACTTTTAACCCCAGCCCAGGGCCTTCAAATGCAAGCCCAGTGCTTGTAAGCCTCCTGCCAGTCCTCTGTAAGTCATTGCAAGACATTTCTATGTCCCTCTATAAATTTCATTGACTCTGAATACAGTTTATTATTGTGACCTCTGACTTTTCCTTCTTTGGAAGAACAGGATGACATTCGAAAATGGAGTTTGCTTTATAACAAAACTCCATTTTTTTCATTACCCCAACCATTTTTCCTTCAAACCTTTCCCCACTTTTGCTTTTATGTCCGTCTCCAAAGAATTTATCCAAACTCTTATTTGTGACTTTGCCTGCAGAAATGATAGTATTGAGAAAAAAGAAAAAAATAGAAAAATCTTCTTGTTGTATTTGTGTAATGATAGCTTTTAAATGAACCCCTTACAAAAGCATGAGCTTCATTTGTAAATAATCTCCCAAGAGGCTTTTGGTGTAAGAGTTGTGTTGATGGTTGTTTGCTTCTTTTTTCTCTCTTTATGGTCTTATGTTACAGTCCAGTACAATACTTCCAGCTTTAGGCAAGAAAGAGGTAGCATCTTACAAGCTTGATTCATTTATGTTAGCTTCAAAGACATGTTTTAAACTGAGTCCTAGGAAAAAAGAATATCATGTGACTTGCTTTATCTACTTGTTAGGTATTCAGAGGTTGCCGGCATGCTTTTTTAGGCTCCTACACTGATATCACTCTCTGTAATTCTATTGATTTTTTTTGTGTTATGTTTATGAGCTTTAGTATACTAATTAAGTTTTTGCACTTTGCATCTATACAAGGGGATGTGTAATACTATTATGATGAGGAGTTTTGCAGTGGTCAGTTTAGGTGTTATTTGGGGTCATTGAAGGCTACAGTGCCAAGGGAAATGACAGTACCTTCAACATTCTTGTGCCAGTTTTCTTTTTGGACATGTTCTGTTTCAAACACAGTCTGAAAGCAGAAAATGCCCCTGAACAAAGCCTGAGATCCTCCAATATCTCTAAAGAAATTTCTTCAGAAAAGTGTCTCCAAAGTGTCTTGCTTCAAAACTAATCCAGGTGTGATGGAATATAAACTGCTGTTTCACAAACACAAAGAAACTATTGATCAAATCTGCCGTCTTTACATTTAAAGAGAAATTTGTGTATGGTCACCAATTATGATTACACTAATTACTTCAGCAGTTTCAGTAGGTAATCCGTGTAAAGCATGACATTAGTGTTAAATTGTAAAAGCTAGCAATGCAAGAGCTCATCTTTGTTCTCACAAAAGGCATCTTCATGAAATATGACTGTCCCGTAGGTTTGAAAAAAAGAGGAAAAAAGACAGAATAGTCCTTCAACTGTGACCAAAACAAAAGTATTTACCTAAGAAAAATTGTTTCAGTGTGACATTGTACTTAAATCATGCCCCGTTGGATTAATATGATGCACTTGAGTCTTAAATATTTTGCTGTGATATTTTTGTTATCGGTTTCCAGCCGAGTATCAGCTACAAATGTAATCTATGAAAAATGTCGCCATTATCCCGGCTGTTGGTTGCAGCCATTTTTAACATGTCCATGACTGTCTTACGGTACAAATATTTCCAGTAAGTGGGCAAAGTAGCCACGGGAAGGGGTATTTATTGGTGGGTGATGTATCTTCATGGAGATGTAGTTGTCTGGTATAAGAATATTTTTTGTAAAAAGACAAAAAATAACGAGTGTTCCTTAGTTTGACTTGTTTATCAATGTATTAGTGATGCCATTTGTTACTATCCATGGAGATCTTCTCTTACTTGACTGGTGCTACACACAGAGCGGAAAATATGCAGCGTTACATGATGTGCTGTACAGTATTCACAACACCTTTACATCCAGAACAGTGTTGAGTTCCATTTGTTTCATACTTTAAGCATTTTGCAATATAGACATGACCTATTCTAGTGAAATATTTCATGTCTCTTTTCTACGACGCTACCTACATGACACATGCAGTTTTCAGTCCTCTATTCACAGAGATAAAGAAAGCGAGACAGAGAGCTGAGGCTGAGGGAAAGGTTGCGGAGGTGTAAGGCTGACTAGGGAGGAACGGATGACAGCAGTGATCATTAAAAATGTGCTGCTTCTCTTGTTACCTGGAGGCGTCCCTGCCATTCCAGCTTCTACTGTCTAATATCTCACTTGTCACTCCGTTATACTGCCAGATGTCAAGGCTGCTGACGTGACTGTGACACTGACAGAAAGAAAAAAAAGGACAGAGTAAATTGGACCCATTCAATTTAGTTGAATTGAATTTGTCTATTCATTTCCTACTCATGTACATTCTTATTCAGGGTCGGTGGTAATTTAATTCAATTCCTTTCTCTCATTCTGGGTTTTATTTCCCCCTCATTTTGTCTGTCAGAACACAGTCACTTCACAACTGCCTTACCTATTTCTTCAACCGGCCACTCACGATCTCCACACCACACAGCGCAGGTCCTACAGGGACACATACTAATAGTGTATGCTTAAGTTCAATGCACAGCAATGGCATAGGAAAAAGTGATGGATAATTGCCTGTTTATCCCAAGTGAAGGGAAAATTGAGTACAGAAACCCCTGCCTTCTCCCAGGAGTGGGTTTCACTGAGGCACTTGCTGCCTCATTCACTCTTTCAATCCCTGTGGCCCACACTCTGGCAGGGGAAAAAAAAAATAGCGCTACTCCGGCAACCCTGCTGACAGCTGTCTCTCCAACGCAACATACAACCATGGGCACACACATACATGCACAGGCGTGGAGGAGAGTCACACACACACACATATTCTTAGTACTTACAGGCCGGGAAGATGACAAGAACTAGATGACTTCTTAACCTCCACAGATGGAAGGATGGAAAATAAGAGTATGAATGCTTATAGCCAGCATCAACACTGGAGCCTTTGCCACTACACAGGATGCTTTCCTAGCACTGAATGATAAATCCAAAGCTCTTATCCCCATTATCATTATTTCATTCTGAACTGCCCAACAATTGTCATCGTTGATAATGTGTGACATTTAACTAAAGGAGACTGGGATGGAATGATGGACAAGTCCAGTGAGCTCACAGATGGAATTTAACTCTCTATAAAATTGAGAGCTGTACATACCCAACATATTAAAAGTTATTTTAATATAAATATTTTAGGCCCAATAAGCTCAAGCTTCTATACCATTTTTGAACTAAAAAGTTTATGTTTTTGTTTTTACACATTCCTTATGTCCTGTATTTCATCTGTCCATTTCTCAAGCAGCAACTGCATGACCTCTCTATCTGTGTACCAACCAGAGAGCTGAATATCATAGGAGAGATTTCCTTCTAAAACCCTTCATCTAACCCCTATGGGCACTTTCTGTACCCCGCATGATGTTGGCCATGTCGGCAGAGCTTAAAGCTGGAAGCAGAGCTGAGGAAACAGACAAACAATTGTCCAGCATGGTCTAGGAGACAGACAGCAAGAGAGAAAAGGGAGAGATGAAGGGAAGGGATTGGGCGTAGGAAGTAGTCTAGCTTGAGCCTTGCGGCAGTCACTTAACAAGGCAGAGGAGAAAGAAAGGAACACAGGGCGGAAAGCGAGCAAGAGAGCAGCAGGGCCAGGACTCCCCAGGACTCATTGCCAGCTTCTTCTTGATTGCCTGCTGGAGAACGATCAAGACACCCCTCACATTTTCACCCCTCTCCCCAACACTCTGCCACTCTTCTGAGATGATCCCCCAATCAAATCTTTGTCTTTCTTACTTCTCCAACCACAAGGACCCAAGGTTGCCTTCTGGTACCTTGTGACCGAGCTATAGGACCACAGGAATACATCACTCAGAGCGCCTCTATGGCCCAGACCACTGAAGTGAATCTTATATATTTGATTAGAGGAGACTCAGGCATCAATTATTCTGTAATTCTACATAGCGCACAGAGGGAAAAGGAGATGGAGCAGCTGACCTGTTAATCACTGTCCGTTTTATTCATGTCACTGAGTGATTGAGGATGAAAGGTGACAAGGAAAGCAAACTGTCCAGTTAATGTAGCTCACTGAACAAAGTGGGATTAAAATGTTTGATGGGACATCACAAGAAATATGCAGATGGAAGAAAATTACAAATGTGTGGATTTGTATAGATGCTTCGATCTCATGTGTTACATTCTTAAAACGAAAAAGAAAAAAACCTCATTAATCTGAACTGGAACCTGTGAAATGTCAGTGATCCTGAAAAAAATACTGTAAATTCATCAAATGTTTTCCATTGTGCCAATCATATTTTACAATCTTAAGTATAAATAAGCTTGAGGACCTGGTGAATTTAGATTTTGCTTTTGTTATCACTTGCGTTTTTGTGTATCCATGCATTTGTGTCTGTGTCTTAAAAAGCCCCCTTTATGGCATTGGCACCTGACAGTGTTGCATGGTCACATAGTCGCACTGCAAAGAACAAATGCAGCAGAAGAGCTTGTATCACTTTGGTGTCAAAATGGTGATTCGGAAGCCTCATGAATACTGTATGTAACCGAAACAGGTGTTTCCCATTTGCAGACAGGAGGAAAAACATGCTCCTCTTTTCTTTTTTTTTTTTTTAAGAAAAAAAAAAACAAAACAAAACAAAACAAAACAAAACCCCTTTTTTGCTTTCTTTTTTGGTTTCCTTGTATTTGTTTCTGTATCATAACTGTCTATGGTTTTTGCATAAAATGCATAAGGGTTTTGGGATGTAAATGGAATTTTATTCATATTTTGTCCAAATACCTCTTGTAATTTGTATCAGAATTCTTGTACAATTTTTATATTAAAGATTTATCAGTCACTGGCAATTTGTCATCACATTTCATTCAACTGTGACAGACCAGGTTTTGTAAATAATAACCTAACTGTGTTATTTTGGAAATGTTATCAAAATGAAGTAGCTTGAAATCTACAATGTTAAAAAATAAAAAATAAAAAGCCCGAAGCAATGTGTCAATCAAGCCATTTGAAGAAGGCAGTGTGATTTCCATAGGTTTTACTGGGCTCTTTAATTACCTTATGATAAAAATCATTAGGGAAAAAGCTATCTTGACCAATTAGTGGATGATTAGATTAATAGAGTTATTAAAAGGTGTATTGGCATGAGAAGAAGGCACTGCTGGTTTTAGCAAATTACTAAGGCGGTCAAGGGGGGAAACAAAGGACATCGCCACCTTTGTGAGATCATTTGATGAAATTAAATACACTGGAGAAATACAAACTAAATGTATTCAGTCTTGAATTTAAAGACTGCTAAATAGCTTCAAAACCAGAATTTTCTTTTCAAATGAAAAGAAAATCTCAACATGAGATGAACAATATTAGCATCTATGAACATAGAGTCTAACAAGGGAACAGCAAAATGACACAGAAGACAGAAAACAACTTTGACTGAGAAATGGCGGGTCACTGTGCAAAGGCAACCTGTGCTGACATAATTTTCTGTGACTGTGGCTCGAATTATAAATTGACACGAGCCCCAGCAGGGATTTCATGTTTGCTCTGGTAACCAATAGGAACATAATGCATCCTCCTGCCCGCCAGCAAAAGTGAAAGAGTGACACAAGCCTTTTTGACCTTGAATTACATGCCATTTTTCTTTGTCACACACCAATTCGTTCATCCACTGTCACTGCTGATAGCTGCACAATGCATGTAGACACGCATACGCACACAAGCATACCTGCCCACACATCCACACGCACACACACAAATTAACACTGGATGGTATTGACTATGTGAAGGGTTATTGAGAGATACGACCCCGCATCTCAGAGATATCCTCAGCAGCGCATTTTAAACACACACTTCTTTCCTTGGTGACGATCTCCCACCAAGCAGACAGCAGGCATTGCCTATTCCTGAACTGACCTCCCAGCTACATAACTGCACACGTTGATGGTGGTGGCAGGCCATCGATTGGCCTGACAAACACTCTGGCCCTCCACTGACCTTTGAGAGACAGAGCTCTTTGCTGTGGGAGAATACATGCAGACAAACAGAGTGCAAGCGAAAGAGACAGCCAGGACAAGCTGTGTTGTGTCTGAACTGAAAAGGCTGGAGAAGTTGACAGGGAAAAGATATTCATCAGCTCAGCCGTCCATCCGTCTGACCTTAGAGATCTCCAGGATTAGTGATTAATTTTAGCCCATTCAGGAGTTTGCATGACGCATTGGTCGATTTTTCATAAATAAGTTTCCAAAGCAGAGAGGTGTTAGTGTTACATGGTTGAGTTCAAATAAGACATCAGATTGTGCACCTGCACAGACCAGAGAAAAGTGACAAATCACTACACCACATACACCTTCATATTTACACAGAAGTGCAGCCTATGAGACAAATAAATAGGACATGGTTAACTTTTCCTTGCACAGACAGCTGAACAACTCAAGGACGTAAGACATCACAATGTGTTCCAGAGATATTCTTTTAAAAGTTATCAGTGTCTGCAACACATTTCACAAACATTATGCTATAGGGGTCTGACAGAAGAAGCTACCCAGTAAGAGTATGACTACACACAGCTTATACATATAGCCAAACGGATATCAATGTTTTCATTAGGGAACCATTGTTGCAAGCAGAAGTACTGCCATTGAATGAAATCAGCTGCTACGGAGAACAAAGCCACAGACAGAATTTGCAGATAATAGTTGGTGCTGTTCTCTAACTATAGATTCACTGCCTATATTGCTTTGCCCAAATTCAAGGGTATGGAACAACCTGTACAAGTGTTAGTAGTTTTACGTAATGTTCTATTTTCAAGGGAACTCAGAAAAACAAGTTAGAAAATCACCATTTCAGTGTGATTTTTAATGAACAGCTTTTTAGTATCATAATAAGAGGCAGAGATATTTGCCATCAGAAATTACTAAAGGCCAGACTCACAAATATAGATGCTATAGAAATTTCAAATAAATCCCTGTGCTATGTCAATAGTAGATGCCAGTCACTGATATCAACCAGCAAGTACTGCATCAGTCTGCAAAACTGCAAAATACAAAGCATTCTCTGGCTAAACTATATACAGTGTTATGTATCATCTGAAATTGATTTTAAAAAATCTCCACACACAGACACCATCCAGTCACTGAAAGCACAAATCAGTTCTCATTGAGGACTAATTGATTGTAATTGCAGAAAATAATTGGGGGGTAAATTACCAGACTTTAGAAAAAAAGACAAAAAAATAATGTAATTTTTTTTATGCCCAGGTCACAAAATTTGAATTCATATTTAATGTTACATTGAGCAGAGACAATTCTTAAAATTTTTTGAAGGTTTTAAAATGTAATTATATTAAAAGGTGCTGGATGACGGTGAGCTGAAGCACTTATAAATGTTATTGAATAGCTGAGGAAATGTGGAATTAAAGGAAACAAAACAGATGGTGACTCCTGAATTCTTATAAAAACTTATCTGTGGTAACATGAGCCTTGGTTGGGATGGAACGCATACGCGTATAAGACTTACTGGGCCTTATTGATTTGGTTCTACACCAGTGAGGCCTGCAATGCTGGCTAATGCTATTGACGAGCCATCAGTCTTGTCCAGAAGTGTGGAGGCATGCAGCTCTTTTTCCAAGACCAACCAAGGAAGGAGAGAGAAAGAGGAGAAAAGAAAGAGAGGGGGAAAAACATCAATGGACAGTGATGGAGAGTGGGGAGGAGGGCAAAGATGCAAGCACAGCAGACAGGCTCAGACCACTGTCCATGGTTTGGGAACACTAAATTAGAAAAAAGACAAAAGGGATGAGAGAGGGAGAAACTGTAAACAGCCGTATCGATCCAACTAGTGTTGGGCAAATCTAACCATTATAGCCTCATGGAGTCTCATGCTCCGGAGTTAAGGGAGATAGTGTGAATATCTATGCACTTCCCTTGTGAAGAGAAAAGTTTTCACCAGTACACACCAGATCCCGTTTAGAACTGCTGGACTTACTGATTGTTTAGTCTGCTTGAGCCGCTACATAACAAGGTGGAAGTGCAGCAGGACAGGAAGGGGTTAACTCAGAAGAGGGTGGAAGAGAGGATGAAAAAAGCCCTCTGGCAACCCAGGGACAGAGGGAACGCTGAACTCATCACAAACCCCTCTCCTGGCGTCCACCAGCACATAATGACCCCAACAAGACGGGAATCCCTTTTAATTAAAGTGAAGGCAGATCAGTTAAGCAGATGGTTGCCGACAAATATTAGGGGAAATAGAATGTTTAATGGTCTGTGCACTTATCGCAGGCTATTTTCCACACCCAGCCCCAAACTGATAAACAGGACAGGGGCTTGTTAATCAACCTTACAACCTTTAAAGCCCAAGATAAGAGAATAATTCAGGATCTTTGTAAATTAGCTTGAGATGTGGCTAAGACTCTGGCCCCTCGCGTACTCAGGGCCAGACTGTTGAACAGGGAGAAGAATTTCTATCAAAGTAATAGCCTTGCGCCATGGTGAAGAAGTTTGGGGGGGAAAGTACTTTTTCCAGGGGATAAAGATGTTTTTTTTTTTTCCCTGTATTTTTCTGAGTTTTTATTCCCCTTGTGGTTTGACCCTCTTGCCACCACCCTGCTGCGCTGTTATCAGTGACACAAGAGAGTCGCCCGCCTCTGTGGAAATAATCTAAACAGAGAGGCGGAGAATCAGAAGCCCCGACCGGTGGCCTGTGTGAGCAGGTTAACAGGCCTTCACCCCTCTAAGTCAGACACAGGTGGGGGTGGCTGGTGTTTATTTTGCAGATGATGGATTGAAGAGGAAGGGATTATTGACAACAGTAGCAGCCCTGTGAGGATTGTAGCAGGTACACTTTTGCAACAACAATCCTTACAGGAGAAAAGTATTTCTTTGAATAAAATATTACAGTCACTCAAAAACCTTTGAGGCTAATGACAGAAATTTGTTATTCTAATATCCAACCATTTTTGAAAACATTATGGTTTAGCATATTGCCTTGTGCAGAAGAAGCTCAGTTCCTCTCTATATTTAAAGTGGATGTTAAAACATTTTGATCCAAAAGACAAAACTTACTAGTGGTGTTACCAAGCTGATGACTAAGGGAATAAACAATGATTGGTGTTTCATTTGTTTGGGACAGGTTTGCATACAATTCCAGACAAATTTCAATAGCAAGATTTATTCTTTGCACACCACAGTGCAGCAGACAATTTGGCTTTGCCCTCACTGTGCTGTATAATGTACAAATTTGCTTTGTGAACTCATTTTATGATAATAGTAAAGTAAAGTCCATGGCTCAGTTTTGCTCAGTCATCGTTATCTTACTTTTCTATGTTGTTTGCTTTGTTACATTAGCTCTACATGCTGTGATTACACTAACACAAACAATAACGTGCAGTAAAGCTGCAATGACCTTTTGCCAATGCCCCTATAATATATTTTACATTTTACTCAAATTGAAAAGCGTATGGACTGTACGGACAGATAGCTAGTATCCACTGCTTTTCTTTCTCTTTTTTTCCCCTTTCTTGGTTATGCTTTGTTGCTGTTCGCAGCTCTGTTGTTTCCTTCCTGGCCTCTTGGAAAAGGGACACCAGATTGAAGATAATTACTTGGAGAAATGCAGACATTTATCGGTGCTTGTGGTTTGGGACCGTAAATGGTCCTGCTGACAATTTTCCCTTACACTAGGCCACTGTGGAGCTGGCGGGTTCTGTTCGGAGCCCTAATGCTGGGCTTGAAAGCTCAGAGTGCTGCCATATGTTGGACCTCATTGGTGCCAGCAGCAAATGTGCTGAACAACGCGACTCAAACCATGAACTCCGTGCCTTGGCAGAGGGTGTGTGCACGGGCTACTTGCAGGAGTGGAAAAGTATGGTGTTAACAAAGGAAGATTGCATATACAGCTCTCTAAGTGTTTGTGTGTGCATCCATAATTCTGTCTACCTGTCTGTTTGCCTGTCTAGTGTCAGATTGAGAACACATTGCATCCTCATATATTCAACACACACAAACACATGCACACGCACAAACACACTTATATTAGTCTGAATATCCATGGAGGACATCCCAGATTGCAATGGGTCACACCTGGTTACACTTCTTCCCCATCTCCCCTCTCACTCTGCTCCCCGGTTCCCACACCGGCGGCATCTGGAACCTATTGGCGGCAGAGTCACACCGAGCCATAAAGCCCTCAAAGGCTCACAAACGCACTAGGGGCAGAACGTCAAACAATGTTGGCCCAACAAGCTGCCAACAGACACAATGCATCTTGAACCTGAACAAACTCCACTGCTCATTTTTTATCCTCTCTGTACGTCTTTCTAAACTATTCCTCTCTTTCGCTCTCTCTCCCTCACAAACACCACCTGGGAATGAGTCGAGGGGGAATTTTTACATTTTTACCCCTAAATGGAATTGGTACTGATGCTGAGGGGGCTAAATGTGGTTCGGGGGACTGAGACCACGGTGAAACAGATACTGATGAGGCCAGAAACTCAATGTCAGAATAGCTTGAAATAGAAACAAAACACTCAGACCTTGGTGCAATTGCAGAGGTACAAGCTGACTGTTTGAGATTTTAATCAAATGACCTCAACAGTCACCGTGCGCTGGTCGAGGTGTCAACAAAGGGTTAATGACCGCTTAAGCCACAGGACAGATAATTTGATTAGGAACATGAGCAAGACCCCACTGTCACACAGTCATCCTTTTAGGCATGAGAGGAGTGGGGGTGGAGGCTGGGGGGCGTTCTGTCACAGCCTGGTAATGCTCTTATTGATTCTCCATATCTGTTACGGAGGCTGGGATGCATGTCCCAAATTCGATATGCTTTTAATAGGGGCTAGTTTCTCCAAACAACATATTGCCAATCAAAATGGGGGGGGGGGATCACTGAAAACTGACAGTGACAAGAACAAAGCCTTCCCAATTTAGCAATCAAATAAAACTATGTATGTTACGTGTAGGTTGTTTGACAATTTACTTACACACTTTATATATTGCTCTCTTTCCTTCAGCCATTTCTCCCATTTTTGATTTCTGTGGCATAAAAAATGTTGGCCAGCCTTCGAGCACAAAAATCTTTATTGGAGCCATTTCAAACCAGCATTTTATTGTTAACAAATGCTGCCTTTGATACTGGCTACAATAGGCAATACTTCACTGTTTGTTTGTCCTGGAGGTGAAAATGAGTTGCTAACATTTGGAAGGGAAAGCTTGTGAAATATATCGCAGCAACAACACAGGAAAAAAATGGCACTCTTTAATGTCGTGCAGGAGCCGGCAATGTTTTTCCACTCATTAGAGGGACTTTGAAGTGCATGTCTGAAACCTTAGCTTGGGAAATCTGACAGAGACAAGATTGTGGTGCACACTTTCTTCTCCAAGAACACCGCGATTCAAGGTAACATATCCACATCCTATTAGTTTGTGGTAAACTTACCAATTGGATGCAGACAGACTGTGGTATTAGGCAGCACAGAATTTGATCATGTTGCCCATAGTATAAAATACAGTAGGTCTACATGAGGAGATAAATGCAGCTCCATCTAATTTAATTTCACCTCACGACTATGACCACAACAGCATTATTAAAAGAAAAAGGGGTGGATTTCGTGTGAAAAGCTACGTAAGTGCTTTCCTGGGCTCAAGTCGTAAGGACCCCAGTGAGGGGTAGTGCAATGTCTTGCCTCTTCACTGACAGACCCCAGGGTGCGGTCTAAATTAACTGGGACGAGTGGATTGTTAGAGGGATGACCCTTTCCCTATTCACCCAGTTCCACCTCCACACACACTTCATCACACATACACACTCTCAACGTCAACCGCTAAGCCTCAATAAATCTGATAAGCCACCCTGGTGGCTTCTGCGGCCAATCTGTGCCGAGAACAACATGGCCGGTATCAGGCAGTTGCAAAGCCCTTGTCAAGCGGGACTTCAAAGTGTTCTGAAGGGCCGTGCTCGTACCCCTGAAAGCTGGCCGTCTCTCAGCTCTCCCTTTCCCCACCCCGGCTCCTATCCTCTACCCCCATGCCTGGGTGATGTCATTATTGAAGTCTTTGGCGTGCTATCCGAGGAGTAAGTTACCATTGACAGGTTCAGAGCCTGGCTGGCTCACCCGTGAGGATTCATGGCTTTGAAGCTATTGGCCTTAAGCTGCAAATTATTCTTTTCAGGCTCTCTCTACTCTACCTACAGCTTTAATCCACACCCTCCTTCTCCTCAGTACACTCAAGCTCCACCAGACAGCACCCACTAGCCTGCACACACACACACACACAGGCAGAGGCAGGACAAACAGACATTTGGAGAAAGAGAGAGGAAAGTCAAACTAATGTCCATTTATTTTCTCTGATATATGGAAATATACACTTTATTGAAGCCTCATTGCCCAACTGCTCAGTATAGTAAAGTTAATAAGACCAGCATAGCAGAGCTATACCAGAACCAGCAAAGATCCTCTTAGCCTCAGCCCATCCATTCCTCACTTCCTTCATCAGCACTTAGTGGACATCTGTGCAGTGCCAGCCCTCTCCATATGCCACGGCGGTCAGAAGACAAATGACCATGTCAGTACAGTGGTACGCCTGTATGTCTGATGCCACACAGGAGTGCAGGGTGGGTGTGGCAAGCGACGGAGACAGGAAGAGAAGGCGAGAGCCATTTAGGAACAGGCTGGGTCTGCAAATCCTCCACCACAGGAAAGGGGCAGTAAGTTATCTAAGCTGTAAACACATGAAATACCAACACCAAGTAATGGCTTATGCAGCTAACAAGGCGAGTAAAGAAAAAAAAAAAAACTCCAAGCTCTCCATGAGTCAGAGAAGTGGTGTTGCCGGTAATATCCCATTAACTGTGTACATACAGACACATGGTAAGTAGGTTTTTATTCTTTTTCCTATGGTGTAAACTTTGTATATTTACATCCATATTTAAACTTGCTTATTCTGTGCTGCATTAAAGTGAGCTGGACTTTTTTTTGTAGGTGTGTATTTTTTAAAATGTGTCATTCTGAGTAAGAAAATATTACAGTTGAAAAATCTGTCTTTGTTAGACAAACTATTTAATCGTGAGCGTTTCTAAATTAGCTGAAACCTAGTTTGTTATTTCTTTACCGATTTATCTAAAATAAGCAAATATATGCCTGAACATTTCATGCTAGTAGAGTACTATTTTTTTATGCCCAAGATGATTCAGTTCAATTTTGCTCTGTAGAGATGTTGCTGATTTTATGAGATGATATAAATACTCATGTATATCTCTCAAATGCTTTGGATGTTGGCACACCAATAAAAATAATTAAAAAGATGGCCTTATTCTACAAAAAATTTAAAATAAAAAAAAAATCATGAAACAAAAGCCACACTTTTCCACAGTGGCAGACTAGCTGTTACATTTCAGCAAATTGATTCTCACAGGAAATTGTTGTGAACGAAATCAAACCAACCTTCCTAGAAAGCAAGAAATCATTGTACGTTCACAAGGTGTGGCAAAACCAATGCACTGTGAAGCAGAGAACCTAATGGTATTTTGTATCAGAAATTTATCATCAGAAAATGACATGACAGTTTTGCAAAGAAGTGTTGTATTGTGCTGGAGAGGTTCTTAAGTTAGATAGCCGAGTCTATGTTGATAAAGAAGTGACAGTACTCCACTCCACTCATATCCTAATCCCAGATAAATACTCCTTGACTTAATATCATGTTCATTTCACAGGATTTCGTCAGCATCTAAAACAGCATGATAACCAAAAAATAAGGGATTGTAATAGAAAAAAAATTTAAAAAGTAAATGTTTGTTGAAAATGTCTTTAAACCTGGTAAATAAACAGTTATTAATGGTAATCTTGGCTATGGAGTGGTATTTGGTAGATCATGGTGCACAATCGACACTGATCAGCGTAGTTTTACTATAAATCACCATAGTTGGCCGAAAGATTTCAGGGGAGCTGAAAGAGGGAACTATATTAACTCGGGATCATATTAGGTTTATCTTGTTATACTTGTCAAAACCAAACCTTATGTCTCCTGTGTCGCCCCATGCGTTCACATGCTGCAGAAATAAAAAATCTATGTCCCACCCAGGCTGAGGAGAGAAGGACTGTTGGTGGAGGTGAGAGATGGGAGAGGGTGTGTGTTGAAATGAAGGTGAGGAATAGCAGTATTCCCTGGTTAACAGGCTATGGCGGAGGAACTGAGAGGTGTTTTGGCTTGTGTTGCATTCGGGGAGAGTGCAGCGTCTCCCAGAAAGAGGCTATAAAAAGACAAAGGAGGCAGGAGGCCATGTGGAGAGACTGTTGAAAGGGAGCAAA